>NC_050579.1:214099738-214399738 GCF_011100635.1 Trichosurus vulpecula
TCATATCCATATATCTGTCTCCTATATATTCTCTTGCCTACAGTGCCAGATCACGAACTCTCTGCTTGAACATGGATTGTCCATATGAATGTTTAAAGGTTTGTGTCAGCCAAATAATCAATTAAATCACAATATCCTAATTAACTTAAGTAATTCACTGACTTGAAAATTTTGGCAGGTGAGAAAAATCAGTAAAAGGATAGATAAGAATGTAAACAAAATGCAAACAGGCTCAGAAAGCAATCTTAAGCTTCAATGGTGTCACAGGAAAAGTCCATTTGGATTCTCTGAGTGACTTCTTACCCTTGTCTACTTTTTTGTTTGTTCATTTTGGAAAGGGGTAGAGAACATTTTCTGGTATGCATGGCTGAGAATCAACAAAGATTTACCATATATATATATATATATATATATATATACATATATATATATATATATACACATATATATATATACATTATATATATACACATATATATATATATATACACACATTATATATACAGAATAAGCATTGTAGGAATAAGAATAAATGAACATTAATATAAAAGAAAATTTCTCAAAGAATCCAAAATAATAACTTATTTTGGAAATCCCATATCATTTTGCACTGTTTCTTCTTGTTATAATTATATTTGTTCCTTATAACCTGTGCTTACCATTCCCTTTATGTCTCAGGTAATTATGCTGTAGTGTTCTGATTTTCATGCTTAATATTCAGGTTTACTATGATCCTGTATTGACCCTATGTTGGGAAAACTCACCTTTAAAACTGCAAAAGTTATAATTAAGTTTTATTTTAGTATGTGCTTAGTAGACAAAATTGGTTTCTTTTCTGTTCCTCTACCATTAGTTAACTTGCAAAATAACTCACAGGAAAGAACATGGTTTCTCCTTCTTCTCCAGTCACATCCTTCACAGTGTCCTCCTTCAACTGCCTTAATACCCAGAAAAGATGTCCTGGATAAATTTCCATTCTGATCCTTTGTTCTTATTGATGACGATCTATACAAAAACTCAATTTCAAGACATTCCTACCCATACTTCACTGTCTTCTCTCCTATCTAGGAGTACAATAGGTGGCACAATGGATAGTGGTCTGGGCTTTGAGTCAGGAAGGCTTGAATTCAAATCCGATCTCACATATATACTGTCTCTGTACCTATAGGTAATTCACCTAACCTCTGGTTTCCTCAAATGTAAAATGGCAATAATAATGATACCTATCTTCCAGACTTGTTAGAAGCATAAAATGAGACAGTTTTTAAAGTGTTTAGCACAGTGACTGGTGCATTGTAGGATAGTGTTTAACAAATGGTTGTTTATTTGCTTTCATTTCTGTCTCTCCACCTCTTCATCTCTATTCTGCATTTAGAACTGCACAACATACATGATCAAAAAAAAAAAAACTCTAGACAGGATGTACTATATGTAATATACTACCCTATGGCTTCCATTCTTGTAACTTTCAAGACCAATGTGCATCTCCTGGACCAACAGTCTCCTTGTTGAGTTGTCTGTCCAACTGCAATGTAAAATATTTGAGGGCATTGGCTTTGTTTACCATCCAGTGCTTTTTCATTCATCTGTCTGCTTTTCATTCATTTGTTCAACCCTTTTCCTATTCTCATACATATTTTGCATAGTATTACTGGAAAATGAAAGAAGTATAGAGGTTAGTCATATTTCACCTATATTTTCCCTATGATTCTAGTTCCTCTTTGCTTAGTTTCTCTATTCAATTATGACCCAGTCAGTTCAGATCACAGCAAAATTTATTACTATTTAATCTATTGCCTACTGAAGTGGCTAGACAGTTTGTATGTCTTCGCCACAGGGGAGATTTCAAAAAGGGAGTTAATTTTACATTTTAAAGTTAACAAAATTATTTTAAATAATTATGTAACAGTTATAAAATTCTGGGGTACAGGAAGAGGGCAGGGATTGTGTAAAAATTGACGTATTGAGCAGGCTTACATATAATATAGCAAAATTCCCATATTAACTAATCTGGGAACCAGAGACCTAAAATGGTTAACTCAACAGGACTAGATTGCAGGGAGAATTGGGACTAGACCAGCTTTCTCCTAGGTCATAATTAATAGTTCTTTCCACTACCCTGCTTACATTAAAGTTCTACTCTATTTTTTTTTCTAACATGGAAGTGGCCCTATGTCCTCAAAGGCTAGGTAAGTGAAGTGTAAGCAAATCCTGACCAGTTAGAAAAACAAGAAAGGTTTTGAGTGTGTTGCCTCAGTAGTGGACTTTCATGTCACTCATCTGAAGGATTTTTACCTGGTTGATCTCATGATGATGGTGATGACAATGACAATTTGCTATTATTATAATAATAATAAAGACATGAAAAATCACCATCATTGTCATCATCATCATCATCATCATCATCATCATCCCTGGAAATTACTGAAGATCATTACTAAAGTTATGGAACTGAAATTTGCATCTGTGAAAGGAGGAACAGTGCCAATGAAAGTGTATAACTTGAATACATTGACAGTTGAAAATAGGTACATTAAGCTTTCAGGAAGATTTATTTGGCTATGGTGCAGGGATACAACAACAATGGGGAATACAAAGTACTGCTTTCTCAGACTTTAGTTTCACAAAATTTGAGCATTTAGTTCCATCAATGTAACTTTTTTTTAATGGTGCACCTGTCTGACATTTTTCATTTCATCTAACTTTCATTTTTGTTACATTGGATTTTTTTGTGATGGTTAGAATTTTTTTTAATCCTCCTTTTCTTCTCTCCCCCCTCCTTCTCTCTCTCTCTCTCTCTCTCCTTCTGCAGACTTTAAAATAAAATGATTTCATTCATGGATGCCAATTTTCCTTTTATTCTTTCCACTGCTTCCCACCTTTTGTATTACTTTAACATTTTGATTTTCTTTTTCGGTTATTGATTATCAGTAGATATTGGTATTCAAAATTTTCTGCTGTATTTACTCACTAGATATTGATATAAATCCTTCATAAACTTCCAATACCTTTTTGTATTACTTTTGTGATGGTATTGATTGACCCAATGTCCTTAAGAATATGTTCAGTAACAGTCCCCTTTCCCTTTAGTGTTTTTATCATGGTCAATAATATCGCAAGTAATGTTTTGTGAAGGTCTTTAAATGTTTTTTTTTTTACATTTTCTATTAAATATTGCAGGATAAAGTGTTCTTTCATAATCATAATAGGGAATGTCACTTTTTTAATGCAGCTAGAGTAACATAAATATAAGAATAGGCATTTTAGTTGGCTTTTTGTCATGAAACTCAAAGGTTTTCAGAATTTTTGATATCCAAATTAGGTATACTTATTTCTTCTTCAAAATCATGTGAGATGTCATACTTATGTCTTTTTTGTTCTCTAATCATTAGAGAGAATTTCTGGAGTTCAAACCAAAAAAGATTTTAAAGTGTTTCAGGTTTTTCAATATTCCCTTTTTAAATTTTGGTAACTCCTTAATTTCTGCCTTTTATTTCCTCTCATCTGGTTTTAGTATATTTCTTATTTCTCCTTATTTTCTTCAATATGTTGTTGTGTAAAGTGAGGCTAACCAAATACCAGACAGATATAATCGAAAAAAGGTAGTGTGAATCTGTTGACAATAACTGGTAAGATATGTTTGTATGTATCTTACAATGCAATGAAAGTATTTCTATCTTCCAACCATTTCCTATGTAGTTGGGGATTTTCCAGTTCAGTGATCAGTGCCATCTGCCTTAAATCATTTCTATCATGTGGAATATTTCCCATCTATTCTGTTGTATCCTGCTCTCTTGTTGTACTAGAAGATGAAGATGTGTCCTTCAGATCACTGTCCTCCATGTTAAGCTGATTATCATGAAGGTTCTGGTTAATGCCAGAGTAACCAACTTATTAGTACCTTACTCTTCTGAACTTATAAGATAGAATTGCCCTATGGTGTACTTGCTATGGTTATTTCATGTTTAATATTCTTCTGAATTTTACACAGGTGAATAAAGTTATAAGTGTTGTTTTTCTAGTATTAGAATATACAATCTTCCTAGGACCATTGAAAGCACGTTGGATATAATTCAGGTAGCAGACATATAAAGTGATATATACCTCATCCCTTCTCTGCATCAACTAGGTTTCTCCTTTCTCTATATATTTTACAAAATTTCTGCTCTTTCTTTTTCAATTTACCTTGAAGATTATGAGTATTTAGCATAATGAAATGTTAAAAAAATTTCTTAAATTTTTATAGATCAAAATTTTGCTTGTGATAATGCTCCAGTTCCAACACAGTTTATTATTTGGGTTCTTAAGGATACTTTGACATTTATTTTCATATTTTGTGGGTTCAAGAAAGACTGAGTTTCTGATGTAGGGCTAATGATGGTGACTATGATGATGATAATGATAATGATGATGATGATAGCTCACCTTCATATATCATTTGAACTTTTGAAAAGAACTGTACATGTACAGGTTGTCCCAAAAGCCTGTTCTCATTTTGTCTTCATGTGTCTGTAAGATAGGTGTTTTTTTTACAACTTTTTTATAATAAGTCTGCTCAGCAGATCACATCTTGCTAGACAATAATTATAATCATTACTATCATGATACTGATGTTGACATTGGGCAGGCTGCTTTCTCTGCTGAACTTAGGTCCTCTGCTGTTCATTCTTTCTCTGGACATCATCACGGTTGCCCTAGGACTCCAATGACTTCTAATGGAAATTTTTCCTGAGCTATCTTTACTATCATCTGTGGACCTTTGTCTACGAAACAATTTGACTATCATATGCTTTCTACTCTAATATGCTGGAATATCGTTACCAGAGAGAATCCAGTTGCAAGTAGAGTCACCCTCTTTTGAATAGCCATTTACTGGGGTAATATCGATACAAACAAATCAGGCAACTCCCAAGACCAGAAATTCTCAAGTTAAGATTAGTTCTGGCCTTTGAACTATTTTCTCTTCATAATTGAAAGCAATTTAAAAATAAGCTAGAAGGGAACCTCAGAAGCCATCTAGTCCAACCCATACATGAAAGGACCCCCACTATAATGTACCTTGCCAGTAATTGTCCAACTGCTGCCTGAAGCCCTCCAAGGAGTTAGAAAGCACTACTTCTTGTTGCAGAACATTACCTTTTGTGGTAGCCTATTCATAAGAGGGTCTTCCCCCATCAATTATCAATTTACCTCTTTGTAACTTCTACCCATTACTCCCTGCTATCTGGGGCCAAATGAAATAAATTTGAGGCTTCCTCATCCAAGCCTCTTACCTAGTTAGAAGTTGGAAAATTCCTTACAATATCTGTAATAATACTAGCCATTAGTCTATGTCCTTCATAACCACCCTGATGACTCACTCAGTAAAAATGAAAGAGATATGTGTGGGATTGGAATGAAAATATTGCTTTCATCCATATAATTTCCAATTGAAACCAAGAATGAAAGAGTCAGCTAGAGCAATCAGAGTTGGTGACCTCGACTCTAGCTTCTTTGTTCTAGATTAAACCTTCTATTATTCATTCCTTATAACAACAATATTCTGGACCTTTTTATGTATAGTTTATAACCAATTAAAACTGATGCTGGCTTTCATGTGGCCAGCTACATGTGTAGAGGGATGGTTAAGATGTGATTACATTGTATATTTTATGCCCCCTATAATTATTTCTAGAGTTCTATGAATCTAAATTTCCTTCATGTAGCTTTATCATAAAATTATAAACCTAGACTGAGATAGCATAAATACTAGCCATAATAAGCTAATTTATTCTTAGGAACAGCACATGCATTAGATAAGTAATTCAAATATTAACATTTTGAATGAGGAAAAGATAAACAATAATGATATATATGAGGGAAAGAAGAATTAAACAAGGACAGTACTACACATTGTTCTAAAGGTAAAACTGTTAAGAAGATTCCCTTATATTTCTAAAGTAAAATAGTAGACTAATTCTAACCTTGAATCAATTTTGATTTTCCCTCAATAAGAATTACTGCAGTCCCTTACAAACTAAAGTACTACAATTATACTAATTACAAAACTATGCTTTTAATTGAAAAAGTGTCTACAGACAAGACCCTATGTCAATGGAAATCAATTTCCCTTCAAGATTGTCACGGATAGTTTTTTTTCCTCAAATGGAAGTTTAAAAAGTATATATGTATGTACACATATATATATATATATACATATGTGCACACATACAAATATGAGTGTATATATGTGCACTATACATATTTGTGTGTATTTGAATATATACACACATATATATGACTGCATGTGTACTTATACACACATACATGCATATATACATAGGTATACATATATGTGTTTCAAGAGAGAGAGATGTATCTGTATGTGTGATATGTAATTTTAAGTCAAGTAACCTAGAGGATAAAAGGTAACAGCAGACCCAGTGGATAAATCCTTGGTGGATTAATCTTCAACCACTTAGCTAAAAGAGGCTGGCACCTTGACCTCCCTTAAGACACAATTGGCAGACTCACATACTGTTGTCAGGATGCTATCTTTAATTACCTCCCTAAGATAAACCTATACCACCTTATATCACTATCAACAAGAAAATTGTAGGTTATACACAATAATAGCTCCTTAAAACCTCCCAGGTTTCATCCAAACTGACCTACACATCCTTATATGAAATTCTGTAGTTGCCTCCAAGGATGGTACAGCTCTGATGGCAGAGAAACGCAATCATTCTGAATCTAAGTTTATCTAAAAATAGACATAAAGTCATCATGGATAAAAAAAATAGTGTGTGGCATTCTATTTCCCTGTGGAACCAATTTGTCCTCAACAAATGCCCATCAGAAAAGAATAGTTTTGTTATTTTTTTAACTTGTTTATACAAACAAAGTCAGATAGAGAGTTTACATAAGTGTGCAGTTACTTTGGAGGAAATCCCAGAGCAACAGAGAACAAAAGAAGATTTAGTAACTAAATTATCCCAAATTAGCTGTATAATTGAAATCACATGATAAATGTTAGAAGCTGTGGTATCACAGTCATTTCTGAGGCAGGTCCCCTTATCCTGGCACAGTTTCCTCCCCACATGCAACCTCCAATCAAATTTCCTTGCTCCTATGTTCCCTAGCAGGCTTCTCTAGTGAAGCTTTCTTACCCTCGAAACCCCATGGGACCTAACTTTTCTGACACAGCTTCCTGGTCTAGGGACAAGAAAAATCCAATCTGTGTACGCTTCATGTTTTTCAGACTTGGTGAGTACCGGAGACTGAGCTATTTACTATGTCCTGATGATTGACCATATAAGTTTCCTGATAAAGATAAGGGTGGGTTGGGTTGGAGGAGGATAGTGTCGAGAGAAGCTAAATGCCACTGTATCCTTGTCACATATTCTTGTTGTGTTAAGGCAAACTAAACTTCCTCTTTGGTTTAATATTCAGTGACTTGTATGTGCCTTATTTTGTCCCAATAACAGACCTGAACTGAGGGGTGCTAGCCTTAGTACCATGCCTTAAACAGACACTATAGTATCTTTATAGAGTATACAGGAACAGCTGAATGTGCCACAAACTATGTATTCATATTCATGAATACACCTGGCTATTACAATCATTTCGAATATTTTCAATAATAATTTCACCTATAAGTGTGATGGGAAAGTCTTCTGTTTCCAAAAATGTTAAATATGAATTATGATTGTTTATAGAACTGATCAGTTTTATTTCCTATTTTCTACCCCCAAAACCATGAGTACTTAAGTGAATTCAATTCAACTCAATCCAATTCAATCCAATTCAACAAACATTTATTAAATGCTTTTTCTCACGTAACCCCTTCAACAATTGTTATTTTCTGTTCTGTCATATTTGTCAGTCTGGTGTGCGAAATCCCTTTTAGGACCTTTCTTTTGTTAGTGGACATAAAACATTACAAATTTTGGGTAAATGTTATTTGCCAGGTTATTGATATAGTTATCTCCTTGATTTTAATAAGCAAAAACAGTTAGCATAATGAGAATTATCAGGAAGAGTAAATAAAACACTCTGAATTTCAGAGTTTGTATAGACGCTTATTAAAATAAAACACATGGAATTCTTTCATCATGCAAATAGAACAGAATCTTTTTCCATTAAGCCCCCTCCCTTAAAAACAGTGAGACTGATAGCTGACATAGCTTGTTTCAGTTAGTCAATTTTTATGCAAAAAAGGATTTTTCTTATTTTTGAAAATTCAAAATATACTTTTGTATAGCAGAATCATTTAAAAAATAAATCTATAATAAATCTGCCTTTTTGGATGAAAGTGATCAAAAATACTTTAAGTACAATCATATCCTTAAAGATATGAAAGATTTGATGAATGCAAACTATATGTTTTTGTTTCTATCCAAAATAATTTTAGGTAGTTCTATACTCAAAATGATAATAGAGTAGTAGATGATGCATTGTTCTATAAAGTAAATAAACATAAATGTCTTAGAAAGTCAAGTATTTTCATATATTGTGATGCAAAGTTGATTTTTGGCAATCTTGATTCCAGAGAATAGTGGAGTTAAGCATAACATACACCCCATGTCTCAGTCAAGAAGTTTTATACTGTATGGTAGGTATGGATGGAGCCATTTTTTCATATATGGCCACTATGTTGATTAGTTGCTGTTGTTGTTTTCTTAGTGATACGCCTTTGTGACAAGGGGGATTCTATGAGAACTAGAGGAACATATGAGGTAGGGTGAAGACCACCAAAAGGAAAACTATGTTTTAAAAAGAACCATTAAAATGTTTAAAACCAAAATAAATTCCAAAGGAGCAATGAAATGAAATTTTCAGGTTACTTTTTATGTCCACCACAATTCTTAGCAATAGCAGATCACCATTCTCACTCAGAATAAACATTGTTTAATTGTTTTAGGCAATTTGGTAGCATTGCTTTGGGGAAAAGGGGACCTGGGGTATACAATGAAAGAAGTAATGAGATGTCTCCATAAACCCCCTTCCTCCCCTCTGATTAAAAAGAAGATTTAAAGTGGAGATCTATTAAGTTAGACATTGGAGAAAGTTGAAGGGTCATTTTCTTGAGAGAAAAATTTGAATTTCACCTGATAGTACTTGTGTTTGACATTTTTCCAGCTTCTTTGTACTCAACTGGGTTAAGTGTGTGTTGTTAATAATACTTTGGGGCTGCACGATGACTGCATCAGTACCTGTGAAGAGTGATGTTCTTCAATGGAGATAATTCTCATGGTTGTAAAATCTTCACACGTTAATATGTGATTGCACCATCAGTCTCCCTTACTTATTGTAGAAGCTCATTTTGCACTTCTTTCCAGTGACCCCACTTATGGGACGTCCACATGACCTCCACACAAATAATTTGGGTTTGTTTGTTCGGAAATGTCAAACCACTCATTTCCTGATGGTTACATGCCAGCTGGTTCTGTCAGCCACCATTGTTTCCCAGCTGTCCACACAGATACCACATTGCTTCAGGCTGCCTTTTATTGTATCCTTAAAATACTTTCTTTGACCTCCTTATTCCCATTTATCCTTTGTTAGTTCATTATGAAAGTATCTTGGGGTTTTGGTTACCCAACGTTGTTCATTCATTCCTCATCCAGCAGAGCAAATCAGTAGTAGTATGACATTGTTTCTTCTAGAGCAATCATACACTGAGACTTTCCTGTTGAGAATTTTACACTGCCGTATTATTTGAAGAATGTAACTTAAATGGTATTTCAGTATTTAAATGGGTCTGTGTTCTAATCAATGTGACCTCAAAATTGCATCTGGCAATCAATCCATGCTTTCTCATTCTGTACAGTTCCCATACATGTATTTTCATAAATGGTTAAAGAAGAACTATTTTAAATTTTGGAAAACTTTCTCTGATTTTTTTCATACATTGTGAATAGTAGTATAACCAAGATTTGGGCAGTCCATTCCTCATGCATCACTTAGCTATATCTATTTTTTTGGTTATATATGCCCTTGATGATACCTTTTACAACACTTTTTGATTGTTTCGGTACTTTTAAGCTACCTCAAAATAGAATTCTTTTAAGAATACCATATTCCATTTTCTTCAGTCATATATCATCACTAGGAATATACATGGTACAAAATATAGGATTTTGTGCAATTAATTTGGGTTGTTCAACATACTGAATAGTTACCTAAATACAATCAATACCAATTTCTTCCTCCTATTCAGATCTGGACCTAGTTAATTTTCCACCTGAAATGACCACGAAAATAATGTATTTACCTGTGAAATAGCTCAGCAGGTCAATTAAAATTCTATAGAGATCAGTGAAATCTATGTTTCCTCTAAAGAAGTCATCTAGCCATCCAAATTAGAAAAAAAAAAGTGATGATGAATGTATTTTGGACAGTCAGTGCAATCATATACTGGGCATTATTAGATAAAAGCACATTGAACTGGCATCACATATTCTTAATGTATTTATTTTTGCTTCATGGGAAGATCTTTCCCATCCATTAAAAGGCCTATGTGACCTGCTGCCTAAGTCATATGGAGGCCTAAGTCACAACAGTCTCAGTCACAATGGTTGTGATGCCCTTTGACCCTGAAGCATACATACATACAAACATACATAAATATATATATATATATATATATATATGTGTGTGTGTGTGTGTGTGTGTGTATGTGTATATGTATATATATACACATATATACACACATATACATATATGTGTGTATATGTATTTGTTTATATGTGTATGTACGTATACATACATATATATGTATATATACATATATGTGTATGTTTATGTGCATATATATACACACATGCAGGTTAGCATTTTGCTTTGTAGCTCACTCATGGGAAGAGTGTTCATGTGATGATGTGATGTAGTCAAATGAGATTCTGAGTAGGTGTTAAGGAGACCCCTGACTTTGAAAACCTGATTTTTGGTGCTTCTCTCTCTGGTTTCTATGTATGTATTGCTATGAACAGACAGTTCGAAGCCCTATCTGTTGATTTGTGTTAATTGTTATGTTTATATAATTTCTGCTTGTAATTTCTATTTGTATTTGCTCTGAAGTTCAGAGTGTTGTCTTTTCCCCTGAACTAAGTGAGTGGTATATATATATATATATATATATATATATATATATATATTGATTAAAGTGAGATTGTTGAACCTTTTAAAGTTGCTTTCTTTCAGAAAGGCAGATTAAAGATCTTGTACTAGCAGCCCTCCTGGGTGCTGATGTTATTGGTCTTACACCCTCCACACCAGCTGCAAGCAACATTGCTATTACACATCACTAGGTTACGTCTGAATTCTCTTAAAAGGTTGAACAGAAGAAATGTGAAAATAATTCTGATGAATTTAGATAATTAAAATAATCCAATACAAGTGAATTAAAAAAGAGAATAGTAGAGTCAATTTGGATTTAGGGATCTGTGGAAATATATTTTGCACTTGATACAAAAACATGGCCCAAGAGCAAGTGTGAAAAAGTACATAGCAAGGTTAGCTAAAACCTGGTTCATCAGTCAACAAGCATTCATTAAGTGCCTACTACGTTTCCTTAGTTTTTGTTTTAGAAAGAGTTTTCTTACTGTGGGGGCATAAGGTGACCTATAATATAAGTCCTTTGTGAAACTTTCTATGGCTGATTCATGATATGTGGCTATGTGAAAATTTGTCCCAGTTTTTTAGGAAATTCTTGGAACAGAGAAGCCGTCTTTAAAAAGTTTCATGATTTAAAAAAGAAGACCATGAGGTGTAGTAGAATATGCAGATGACCTAGAATTAAGAGAGGCTACCTTTTAGTTCTTTATCTTAATCTCAGTATGATTTAATGCCTTTGTACTTTAGTTTCCTTAGACTAGCTTACAGTTAAAATCCTTTGACAGTATAGCCAAGTACTATTTATAAAGAATCAGAACATTATAAGTTGAATTGCACCATAATCACTGATTTTTTTTTTCAAAAATGAGTTTAAGGAACAAAATTAGTAATAATTGATATTGAAAACCATCTCCATTGCAACTGAATAGTGACCCAAATGAATAACTGTCACATAAAATATTCATTGAAATAACATTAGAATACTTAAAATGCAGTTTTAATTTTTTTCAAACCCTGAGGTCTTTTTATTTGTAATGAGAAATTAAATTTATCATCTTACTTTGTGAAAAGCTTCAAGTAGCCTTATGACTTGAATTACTAATATTAAATGCTATTTTTTAAAAATAAGCTAGCAAAAAACCCAAATATGTCACTTTAGTGAACTTACTTATCCTCTATTAGACACATAACAATAATTTTGTCAATGTGGAATGATAAGAGTTTATTCCTCTGTTGAATTAGCCAATTGATAAAAGAGTCAGGGATAATGATAAGTATTTCAAATCGATCCACTTCACAATTAAAAAAAAATTAAAAAATATAGGACATATTTAACCAAGAAATGCCTCTTGAATAAGCAAAATGTTCTTATTTACCTACTCAAAAAGAAATTTATCCAACTTAATCAATTTAAAAAATCAGGAATTTTCTGCCTTATAGTATCATTTTAGGGCATGAATTTTCAGAACAATGTCATAGACTAGCAATGGTTCTCCCATGAAGTAACTGTGTGTGTGTGTGTGTGTGTGTGTGTGTGTGTGTGTGTGTGTGTATGTAAGAGTAACTGTTGTTTTTGACACTCAGTTTTGAACCTCAGTTTTATAATGGGGTTGGAGAAATAATCTATTTCTAGTTTCACAGTATTGTTAGTATTTAAATATATAGTATGTGTGTATCATTCTGTAAGTTTTAAAACTTTCTATAAATGCTAATTAAGTTAGCTAAAAGTATGATGAATTCAGCTTCTCTGAAATTCAGTGGAAGGGTTACTTTACTTAAATTTCTGTAGGAGCAGAAGTGGGAAAATTGTAAGTACAAATGCAGAATAGTTACTAATGTGACATTTAGTGGTAAGAAGTAGTTAAATTATTAAGCCTAACTCATTTTTCAAATTTACTACTACTCTCTATAGAGATAATAGGTTTTAAGCTTGAAGGAATCTTAAAAGTCCTTTAGTCCAACTGACCCATTTTATAGATGAGAAAATAATTCCAAATAGCCTCTGTGTTCTATAGTAACATGAAATATTTGGTAAAAACTATTAGTTTTTATAGAGAAGTGGTATTGTAAAGTCAATACTAAGAGGCTGGACATGTAATAATATTTCATGAAGTAGAAAAGTAAGTAAAATTTGCCATTGGCAATGAGGCAGACTTAGTTACTTGAATGCAAGGGAAATGTAACTAATATACACTAGAAAGTTTCATCACCAGTGTTTTTATTCTCTATACTTTTGGTCTATCTGGAATTAGGGGGAGGAGTAATAACAAATCAGGGAAGACAATCAGGAGAATTTGAAACATATGACTGGATTCCTTCATGTATTAAGTCAAGAATGGGCAATTCTTAATTTCTACAGGATGAGTATTTGACTCCAAAACAGTATTGATAAATATTTTCCCTTGATTTTAGAAAATGGACTCTCACTGTAAAAATTACCTCTATTTAAGGATATTGGTAGTTCATCTGAAAGTTAGAATCTTTCAGAGTTGTCCAGGATACTGAGATATTAATTGCTTTTTATCATAGTCACACAGCCTGTGTATGTGAAAAGAAACATTTGAAACAAGATCTTCCTGATGCTAATGGTGACCTTTTATCCACTATGTCACAATGGTGACCTTTTATCTACCATGCCACAGTGTCCCTCCCTTATACATAAAAGCCATAACAAACATTGGTTTTGAATTGATAAATTGAAATGTCCTATTAGATTCACAAAGGTATTTGGTTACTGACTCAGCTTTAGACAACAGAGTGAAAATGAACTCCAGCTCTCTTTTATGTTTCCTAAATGAAATAAGATTTAAATGAAATTCACATCAAGATCATAGAAGTATTTGTATTAATAAATTCTATATTATATATTCTAATATTTGATATTCTAAATTTGTATTAATAAAATGTAATCCAGAGCCACAGGGCAAAATAGAAATTGAAAGAATCCATCGATCGCCTCTGCAAATAGATCCCAAAAAGAAATCTCCTAGGAATATTGTTGCCAAATTCCAGAGCTCCCAGATCAAGGAGAAAATACTGCAAGCAGCCAGAAAGAAACAATTTGAGTATTGTGGAAACCCAATCAGAATAACCCAAGATCTGGCAGCTTCTACATTAAGAGATCGAAGGGCTTGGAATGCGATATTCCGGAGGTCAATGGAGCTAGGATTAAAACCTAGAATCACCTACCCAGCAAAACTGAGGATCATGTTCCAAGGCAAAATATGGACTTTCAATAAAATAGAGGACTTTCAAGCTTTCTCAGTGAAAAGACCAGAACTGAATAGAAAATTTGACTTTCAAACACAAGAATCAAGAGAAGCATGAAAAGGTAATCAAGAAACAGAAATTGCAAGGGACTTACTAAAGTTGAACTGTTTTGTTTACATTCCTACATGGAAAGATGATGAGTATGATTCATGAGACCTCAGTATTAGGGTAGTTGAAGGGAATATGCATATATATATATATATATATATATATGCATATATATATATATGTTTAAGTATATATATAAGTGAATGTGTATGTATGTATGTATCTATGTGTATATGTATGTATGTGTATGTATGTGTATATATATATATATATGTAAAAGAGAGAGAGCAGACACAGGGTGAGTTGAGGATGAAGGGAAGATATCTAAAAGAAATAAAATGAAATTAAGGGATGAGAGAGTAACATACTGAGAGAGGGAGATAGGGAGAGATAGAATGGGGTGGATTATCTCGCATAAAGGTGGCAAGAGGAAGCAGTTCTATGGGAGGAGGGGAGAGGGCAGGTGAGGGGGGAATGAGTGAACCTTGCTCTCATCAGATTTGGCCTGAGGGGGAATACCATACATACTCAGTTGGGTATCTTACCCCACAGGAAAGAAGAGGGAGGAAGATAAAAAAAAAATAAAAGGTGGGGGTATGATGGAGTGGAGGACAGATGGGGGTGGAGGTAATCAAAACAAATACTTTGGAAAGGGGACAGGGTCAAGGGAGAAAATTCAATAAAGCAGGATGGGTTGGGAAGGAGCAAAATGTAGTTAGCCTTTCACAACATGAGTATTGTGGAAAGGTTATACATAATAATACATGTGTGGCCTAGGTTGAATTGCTCAACTTCTTAGGGAGGGTGGGTGGGAAGGGAAGAGGGAAGGGAATTTGGAACTCAAAGTTTTAAAATCAGATGTTCAAAAACAAAAAAACTTTTTGTATGCAACTAAAAAATAAGATACACAGGCAATGGGGCGTAGAAATTTATCTTGCCCTACAAGAAAGGAAGGGAAAAGGGGATGAGAGGGGAGGGGGGTGATAGAGGGGAGGGCTGACTGGGGAACAGGGCAACCAGAATATACGCCATCTTGGAGTGGGAGGGGAGGGCAGAAATGGGGAGAAAATTTGTAATTCAAACTGTTGTGAAAATCAATGCTGAAAACCAAATATGTTAAAGAAATAAATTGCATTTAAAAAAAAATGTAATCCAGCATGCACTGTCTTTTTTCTAGGATGCCATGATTAAAATATTGGCAGCGACTTATTTCCTCTATTCACAGTGATTAATCACATTTTACATGGAACATTAATCTATTTATTTTTTTAATCAACTTATTAAACAAGCGTGTTTTCAGCAATTGCTACGCGCCAGGCATTGCGTTAGGTGCTGGGGATTTGTGCCATCAAGAAGCTTCCATTCTTTGGGGGAAAACAACATGCACACAGATAACATGCACATACACACATAGTAAATACAAAAATACCAAGTAATTTCAGAAAGAAATTTTTGGAATTTTTCAGAGGCTTTAGTGTTTTCTTACTGATAGCGTTATACTATCCCCCATGAAATGTTGCTATGAAAAATATGGGCCTTTGTTTAAAGGAGAAACTTAGAATCATCAAAAGAGCTGTGCAGTTTCTGTAAGCCAATATGGCATCCTCTAATCTTGTTCAATACCATTCCCAATTTATCCTTTTTCACGGGTTTGCTGACTAAAACAGTTTTAATGTTTTGGGGGGTTTTCCTTGTTATAACTTTTTTGCAAAATTATTATAATCACTTCCAATGTCCTTTTCGCCATCTTTTTCCTACTTTCATGAATCAATACATTGTTTAAATAGGTCATGTTGGAATTGTTTTAATTACATATATAAACTTTGCTTTATCTTCTCATTTTTAATAATTTTGTTCCTTATTCTAAGGAATTATTGGTCTCACTCTGCACATGCAGCTGACTCAAATATGACTCAATAAAAATGAATAATTCCCTGGCTGTCAAACTATAATCAATGATTATTCTTTTTCTGAGGCCGTGCCCAGTTTTTTTAATTTTTTTAATTAACATGATAAACAGATTCTCTAATTCTTTATTATTACTAATAACAATGATAATTACTATCTGTATAAAACTATAAGGTTTATAAAATAGTTAACTGATTTCATTCAGATTTTGCAAAAATAGTTTTGTCCACCACTGCCGCCATTGGACAGAAATAATCAAGCTTTCCTATTTATATTGATTTAATATGGATGGTCTTAATGATTTATTCATAGACATTTTTTTCCTTCTACCTCTGTATCTTCTGGAATAGATGTTGACACCTACGCCATAGTTATTTCAGTAGGTATCTTTTTCGTACAGATATTTTAAGGGCGCTACAATACAAGGTGACCAAATGTCACATGAAATGATATTTCCTCTTGTTTTTGCATACACACCAAACAAACCTAACTACTTTATTTACCTACCAAGGAAAACCTGTGATCCATCCTATTTAGATGCAAATACTTGTATTCTAATTTCATTTAGAGGCTACTACATAGTGTAGTGGACAATGTTGAACTTGGAATAAGGAAGACCTCAGTTTAAATCCTGCTTCAGACATTCACCAGCTATGTGACCCTGGGCAAGTCATATAACTTCTTTCAGCCTCACTTATCTCATCTGTAAAATGGGGATAATAATGACACTTACCTCAAAATGCTGCGAAGATCAAGTGAGATAATACACACACACACACATAGATATACAAAATAACCATTTAACAGGAGTGTGGAAAGGAAAGATGAAGGGGGTGAATGGACTAATTAGAAAGCTTGAGAGTAGAAGGTAACTTGTCAGCACTAATGTTGTAGGACAAAGGAGACAGTAAACATAGTACAAATAAAAAGGTCTCTAAAGAACAAAATAACATATATGGGGGCAGCTAGGTTGTACAGTGAGTAGAGCACTGGCCTTCCCCTCTCAAAAAATATTACAATGACATATATGTTGGAGACCCAAGAACTGAGTTTTTTCCCCAGTTCTATTTTTTTATAAAAACAAGATTGAATTATGAAAGCACAAAATAATGAAAAAAAAAATTTTAATAAAATTTTTGGGCAGAATCAAAATGGTGCAGAAAAGGCAGGGTCTTGCCTGAGCTCCCCCGAAGCCCCTCTAAAGGCCTTTAAATACTACCCTAAAACAAATTTGGAGTGGCAGGAACCAGAAAACAATGGGGTGAAACAATTTTCCAACCTAAGACAACTTAGAAAGTCAGCAGGAAGAGAAGGTGGCCTAGTCTACCAGATATTAAACTGTAGTATAGAGCAGCAGTCATCAAAAATACCTGTTATTGGATAAGAAACAGAGTTGTGGATCAGTGGAATAGGATAGGTACACAAGATGGAGAAGTCAATGGCTACAGCAATGTACACTTTGATAAACCCAAAGAATCCAGCTTCTGGGCTAAGAATTCACTATTTCACAAAAACTGTTGGGAAAATTGGAAAATGGTAGGGCACAAAATGGGCATAGATTAATATCTTACACCATATACCAAAATAAAGTCAAAATGGGTTCATGATTTAGGAATAAACGCTGAAACTATAAGCAATTTGGGAGACCAAGGAATAGTTTGCCTATCAGAGTTATGGAAAAGAAAAGAATTCCTGACACAACAAGAGATAGAGAGCATTACAAAATGTGAAATGGATAATTTTGATTTTGTTAAATTGAAATATTTTGTACAAAAAAAGCCAATGCAACAAATATTAGGATGGAAGCAGAAAATTGGGAGAAAATCTTTACAACTAGTATCTCTGATAAAGGCCTCATTTCTAAAATATACAGGGAACTGAGCCAAATATGTAGGAATACAGGTCATTCCCCAATTGAGAAATGGTCAAAGGATATGAACAGGCAGTTTTCAGAGGAAGAAATTAAAGATATCTATAGGCATATGAAAAAATGCTCAAGATCACCACTGATTAGAGAAATGAAAATCAAAACAACTCTTAGGTCCCACATCTCTCCTGTCATATTGGCTAAAATGACAAAACGGGAAAACGATAAATGCTGGAGAGGATGTGGGAAAATTAGAACATTATTACATTGCTGGTGGAGTTGTGAACTGATCCAGCCATTTTGGAGAGCAATTTGGAACTATGCCCAAAGGGTGATAAAAAAGTTCATACCTTTTGACCCAGCAATACCACTTCTAGGGTTGTATCCCAAAGAGATCACACAAGTGGGTAAAGGACCCATATGTACAAAAATATTTATAGCAGCTCTTTTTGTGGTAGCAAAGAATTGGAAATCAAAGGGATGCAGATCAATTGAGGAATGGCTGAACAAGCTGTGGGATATGAAGGTAATGGAATACTACTGTGTTATAAGAAATGGGGATGATATGGACTTCATAACAACCCGGAAAAACATACATGACACAATGCTGAGTGAGCGGAGCAGAGCCAAGAGAACATTATACACAACCACAGATATATGGACTCTGTGAGGACTAACCCTGATAGACTTTGCTCTTCTCAGCAACACAAGGTGCAAAGACAACTCCAAAGGACTCACAATGGAGAATACTATCTACATTCAGAGAAAGAACTATGAATTATGAATGCAGATTGAGGCACATTTTGTGCTTGCCTTTTTTCCCCTTTTTTTTCCTCTCTTTTGTTTTTGTTTTTGGGGTTTTTTTTGGTTCTGTTTCTTCTTTCTCAAGATTCGTTCCATTGGTCATAATTCTTCTTCACAACTTGACTAGTGTGTAAATTAATTCAATGTGAAGTTATACGTGGAAGATATATGGGATTCCATGCTGTCTTGGGGAGGGAGGTGGGGAGGGAAGGAAGAAAATCTGGAACTCAAAATTATGTAGAACCGACTGTTGTAAACTAAAAATTTTTTAAAAATGAAAATTAAATTTAAAAAATGCACTTAAAAAAAACCTAAAAAAAAGAAGGCCAGCAGGAAAGGTCTGTTTCATCTGTGTGAGTGGAGCACAGTCCTACACAGGTTGCACTGGCACAGTCCCAGCCCCAGCCAATCAGGAGCAGGCTTTGAGAATACCTGAATCAGTAGTTGCAGTGGCTTCTTCCAGATCTCTCAGCCTACAGAAAGTAAGGGGTCAAACACCTGATCAGAAAGAGATTTCAGGGGATCTGTTTACTAGCACTGAGGTGGGACTTGGTTGCTTTGCCAATTCTTGGATCTAGGTTGCAGTCCCAGGTGACAGTGCTAAGGTGAGGAGAAGTGCTAGCACAAGAGTACCTGCAGCCACAGTGGAGTGGGGACATTCATCATAGTTGCAGGGAAAAAAGTGCTTGTGGTCCCACAGAAACAAGAGCAAAGGCCAGGAGAGTAGTAAACACGACTCTCCTTATATCATAACACCTTGGAAGAAGTGAACACTCACAAGTATCTCTGAAAGCAGCTGCACAAAATATGTGAAGCTTGGGACAGTGTACCAGCCCAACTTTAGCAAAGAGGCAAAGGTCAAGAAATAGGCTGGGAAAAAGAACAAACAAGAGAAAAATAGTCTGACCATAGAAAGTTACTATGGTGACAAGGAAGATCAAAACACACACTCAGAAGAAGAAACCGAAGTCAAAATCCCTACATCCAAAGCTGCCAAGAAAAATATGAATTGGTCTCAAACCATGGAAGAGCTCAAAAAGAATTTCAAAAATCAAGGAAGAGGAGGGAGAGAAATATTTAGGAAGAGAAATGAGAGTGATGTAAGAAATTCATGAAAAACATCTCAACAGTTTATTAAAGGAGACACAAATAGAAAAGGAAGTGCAAAAGCTCACTGAAGAAAATAATTCCTTGCAAATTAGAATAAAGCAAATGGAAGCTAATTACTCCATGAGAAATCATGAAATTATAAAACGAAACCAAAAGAATGAAAAAAATAGAAAACAATGTGAAACATATCATTGGAAAAACAACTGACCTGGAAAATAGATCCAGGAGAGATAATTTTAAAATTATTGCAATAATTGCAAGCCATGATCAATAAATAGCCTAGACGTCATCTTTCAAGAAATTACCAAGGAAAACTGCCCTGATATTCTAGAGGGGAAAATAGAAATTGAAAGAATCTACTGATCACCTCCTGAAAGAGATTTCAAAATGAAAATTGCCAGGAATATCTTAGCCAAATTCCAGAGTTCCCAGTTCAAGGAGAAAATATTGCAAGAAGCAAAAAAGAAGCAATTCAAATATGGTGGAACCACAATCAGGATAACACAACATTTAACAGCTTCTACACTAAGGGAGCAGAGGGCTTGCTTGAAATATGATATTCCAGAGGGTAAAAGAGCTAGGACTAAAACCAAGAATCACCTACACAGAAAAACTGAGTGTAATCCATGGGAGGTAAAGTGGATATTCGTTGAAATAGAGGAATTTCATGCATTCTTAAGAAAAGACCAGAACTAATTAGAAATTTTGACTTTCAAATACAAAACTCAAGAGAAGCATGAAAAGGTAAACAGGAAAGATAGTTCTTAAGGGCCTTATTAAAATTGAACTGTTTATATTCCTACACAGAAAGATGATATTTTTAACTCATTCAATCTTTCTCACTATTAGATAGTTGGAGGGAATATACATGGACAGAATGTACAGTGTGAGTTGAAGGGATGATATCTAAAAATAAAATTAATTGTGAGACAGGAATGTACTGGGTGAAGAAGAAAGGGAGAGGTAGCATGGTGTAAATTATCTCACATAAAGAGGCAAGAAAAAGCTTTTACATTGGAAGAGAAGAGGGGGAAGAGAGGAAATGAGTGAACTTATGCTCATCTCAATTGGCTTAAGTAGGGAATAACACACACACTCACTTGTGTGTGGAAATCTACATTACCATACAGGAAAGTAGGGAAGAAGGGGATGGGGGGGCAGGTGGTAGAAGAGAGGGAAGATTAGGGAAAGGGGTAATTAGAAGCAAACACTTTTGAGGAAGGACAGGGTTAAAGGACAGAATAGAATAAACAGGGGTATGACTATTATAGAAGTGGGTTTTTTCACGTTTTAAATTTTATTATATTTATTTTATTTTTTATTTTATTATATTTTATATTATACATTATGTTATGTTATATCATATTGTATATTATGTTTATTTTAGACAAATACAAAATCTTAAATATATAAAAAGAGAAGAAAAAAGAAACAAAAACTTAAAAATTAAACATAAATATAAAAGAAAAAAACATGTTATGTGCACAGCAGAATATAGTAAAGGATTTAGAATACATAGCAATAGCTTGTCATTTCAAGAGAGCCTATATTTTAACTACTGCGCATTATGTTGAAAACTGTCCATCTTTTCTTTGCTTACATTAACAATACTTTCAGTCCCAAGATCTTTCGTATCCATTACATAGGTCAATGGGAGTTTAGGGGCAAAAGGTATCACTAGAACTGCACAACAATATAACAGTGATAACACAAAATAAATACATAAAACAATACCTTAGGGTGGGGCTTGAGCACAAGCACCCTATCATTCCCCCCTTGAACAAATGGGGCCACAGATCCTTTGGGTAAAGGGCAAAGGTCTCTTCCTCTATAGCTACTTCCTGATGAAATTAAACATAGAGCTGTCTCTGCTCCAAGAGGTCCCATTTGAGGGGCCAATTATTCCCAACTCAAGGGGTCAGGAATCTATAGGTGGAGGTCACCAAATCTGCAGAAAGCAAATCTAGCAAACAAGTTGTAAGGGCAAAAAGAAATAAGGAGACAATAACCATAAGCAGGGTAAATATAGAGTCAGCCCAATGGTTCTGGAGCCCATGAACCAACTAAAACTGTATTAATTTCAATCTTCTTTACTGCTATGTATTTCTTTAATCTGATCTAGGACTTGGCCAATTTTCTATTCTCCCTGAATGTGTGTCAAAATTGGATACAATGATTCAGGATGATATGTAAGGGCAGTTCCACCTTCCTCTATACAGTCTAATATTAAGTACCTTTTCTCAGTACATCTTATATAGCTCATTAGTTGGAATACCATCTACTCTTCCAAAATCTATCCCTATAATTAATAGAGCAGTGAACAATTCTTTTCTTCTTAATCTAGTGTGACTTTGAATCTGCTGGCTATTTACTTTTCTCTCTCAAGGAAATTTATCTTTTCCCCATTCCCCTAAGTCATTTAATTATGAAATCTTATCCAGTACCTCAAAAACAGAGTGCCCTATTTCCCCAATTAGTAGAGTCAGAATTAGGTGCTTATAAGCAGGAGGAGCTGCCTTCACTATTATATTTCTATGAGAAACTGTTAAGGGGGTGATGTGATATGCACCTGAGTCTCTCCTCATAATTGCTCTTTTCATTACCTCTTCCTTTAACTTTCTCATACAGTCTGTAAGTGAGTAGCAGGGTCTATCTCCACTAGGCCACATAGAGTCATTAGGATACTGTCTGCTGCATCCTTCTGCAGGTTAAGCTAATAGGTTAGTTGCATTGTTACCTCCTTGAATATGGTAATCCCTAAAAGTTTGCTGTACAAAAGGATTCTGACTAATACCTATGAATTTCAAATAATCTATATTATCTATCCCTACTCCTCTGGCCCCTTCATCACTGATTCTCACCATCCAAGATACTAATGATTCTCCCATTTTGGGGGTGAGTTGACTCAAAATATCTGTGACTCTTGCTAAGTAAAATCCTCAATTATCTCCCTAAACACTGTGTGCCCCCACACCTTGGTTCTCCTGCTTTTTTCTTAGTATTGTGCAAACTTCTGTGTTAGAAGCCTCCTCATCTAACTTTGTTTCATTCTCCTCCCACGCATTCTCCTGGCAGATGTTTGGCCTCATCAAGCCCAGTCTTTGCAAGGGATGCATGTACCTTCCTCTTTTTTTACTTTTTTTCCTTCTTTTTGTGAACTAAATTCACAGCTGCTTTTCTTTTCTACAACATGAGAGTTTCTAGCTGACTCTTCTAAAGGAAAGACAGAAAGCTGTAGCACAGAAAGCTTCCCCTGAAAACCAACTAACTCCTTTTCCTTCTGAACTTTTCCTTCCAGTAATTTGTCTCTGCTTTTACACATAATATGACAACTAGTTAGCAAGGCCCAGCCTCTCCTACATACTCCTACCAGTTCTTTCCCCAGTTCTATTGGTGTTCCTTGCAAACATCTTTCTAAATCTCTGGGTCCTACCTTCTGTTGCCTTAGTTCCCAGTTTTCACAGAGTCCTGTTCTGTTAGCTCATTCTCTTGCCAGGGAAGAATAAGGTAAATCCTCCCATCCCAAGATATTCATTTCCTTCCCTAAAGCCTTCCTGCCTCCAAGTAGAAGTTTTATGTTTTGTGATCCCATCCTTGTCACCAAATGTAGCTCCAATGCAATGCCCATAGTGGCTACAGGTGCTATCAATATGCCTGCATAGTTCTGATTCCAAAAATACAACAGACATTGAAGGTTGAACCAAAACACTGATTCAAACGCCAGAAAGCCAAATCCCAACATCAGAAAACCAAATTCATCATAGCCACAAAGTAATCTATACACATTATCAATGCATGGGGCACGAACATTCCCAAGCCTTCCTTCCACTGGGCCTTCCCACAAACCAACACCTTCAAGCAAAATCAATCCCTGGCTCTCACTTAACACTAGCTGCTGCTCTCTGTGTGTCTCTCTTTCCCAGCTCTGACTCCTCTGTCTCACTTCCTCTCAGCTCTGTTCCACCTTTCCTGCTCCAATTCTTCATGGTCCATCCATTCAGCAGGCTTCTCCCACCACAGGCTCATGTGAGTCAGATTTTCATGTGACTCAAGCAAGTCACATGGATGGGAAGATCTTCAAACTATATTAACATTACATTAACAGTACATTAACAATATCTTCTTTGTAGGTTATATTTGTTTTCTGCTGTACACTTTTTTACTTTGTTCTTTTTTCCCTCTACCTCCCCCTTACCTACCACCCCAAGGCTACAACTGAGCATGGATATATTTATATATATGTATTGTTATATACATATATACACATATGTACATATATGTATGTATATATGTATATACACATGCATACATAAACATATACTTTCCCTAAGAGATTCTACTCCTAATCTTGCTTTGAATTTTTTTTCATGTCTTTTTTCCTTTTTCTTAGGGAAGTGTTTTACATGAATATACATGTATAACCTATATCAAATTTCTTTCCTTCTCAAGGAAGGTGGGTTGGGAGTGGGGGGAGAGAATTTGGAATTCAAAGTTTTAAAAATGAATTCAAAAAAAATATTTTTAGATGCAACTGGGAAATAAGATATACAGGCAATGAGGTATAGAAATCTGTCTTACCCTACAGGAAAATAAAAGGGGAAGGGGGTAAGAGAAGGCAGGGATTAGAAGGGAGAGAAGATTGGGAGAAGGGATAATTCAGATTCACACAGTCCTGGGGTGAGTAGAGGGGAGAGATGGGTAGAAAATTTGGAACTCAAAATTTTATGGAAGTGATTGTTGAAAACTAAAAATTAATTAATTAACAAAATAAATTATAGCTCACAAGCCACCAAAGAGCTTACCTTCAATAGTAGATACTTGCCACAATTAACTCAGAAAAAGAGGTAGTTACTGAAATGACATAGCATGAACAGTAATAACAAAGTATTTCCCCCATACATGCAGTATTCACTCTGCTATAAATATACAAATCATAAGTAAAAGAGTGAATATATACCTAGAGTATAATAGTATAAATGCATGTTTATTCCCTAGTAAATGGTCAATTTTTGAGTATGTGCCATTTACCACTGAGAAAACAGTATAATCCTCTTTATCCCCATTAAGTTTTCTCCAAAGGTCTATCATATCTGCCTTTTCTAAAATTCTGTTCACCTCCCTTACTTCTTTCTTGTTTATCTTGAGGTTAGATATATCAAGTTCAGAGATGGGGAGGTTGAGGTCTCCCATTATTGTAGTTTTGCTGTTTATTTCTTGCTTTAACTCCTTTAACCTCCTCTCTAAGAATTTGCATGCCATACCACTTGGGGCACATATGGTAAACAATGATATTTCTTCTTTGTTTATGGTGCCTTTTAACAGGGTGTAGCATCCTTCCTTATCTCTTTTAATTAGAACTATCTTTGCTTTTTCTTTGTCTGAGATTAGGATAGCTACACCTGCTTTTTTTTTTTTTACTTTAGCTGAAGCACAATATAGTCTCCTCCAGCCTTTTACCTTTACCTGTGTGTATCCCCCTGTTTCAGATGTGTTTCTTGCTAACAGCATATTGTAGGGTTATGGTTTTTAAGACATTCTGCTATTGGTTTCTTTTTTATGGGAGGATTCATCCCATTCACATTCACAGTTATGATTATTATCTGTGCCTTTTTCTCCATCTTATTTCCCCCTGTTCATGCTTTTATTTCTCCCTTTCCCCTTCTACTCCTCAACAAAGTTTTGCTTTTGACTGCTGCCTTCCTCAGTTCACCCTCCCTCTTGATTCCCCTCCCTTATCTTATCCTTTTCCCCTTCCTACTTCTTCCCACCCTTCTGAACATCCCCCTCCCTTTTTTTCTCCCTTTCTCCTCCTACTGCCTGTAGGATAAGTTAGATTTCTACAGTTATTCCCTTCTTGAGCCAAATCCGATGAGAGTAAAGCTCAGATACTGCTCTTCTCATTCCCTTCTTTCCCTCTACTACAATATGTTTTTGTGCCTCTTCATGTAATGTAATTTACCTTTTTCTACTACCTCCTTACCTCTTCTTCCAGAACCATCTTTATAATTATATTTTTTATCATTACATCAGTAATTTTTCCACAATCTATGAATATCCCTTTCAATTGTCATAATAACTATACTACTCTCAAGATTGACATTTCATATATATATATATATATATATATATATATATATATATATATATATATATATATATATATATATATATATATATATATTTCAAATGTATATAAAACAAAATAATCCTATATAAAGATGTAATTATTTAGCCTTATTGATTATATTGATTTCAATTGTCATAAAAAGTACACTATTCTCAAGACTGACATATGAATACAGACACACACACACACACACACACACATATATATATATATATATATATATATATATATATATATATATATATATATATATATATATATATATATATATATCAAACATATATAAAAAACAAAATAATCCTATTGGGGATGAAACTAATTTGCCTTATTGATTAACTAGGGTTTTTCCCCATTTACCTTTTTATGTTTCTCTTGAGTTTTGTATTTGGAGATGAAATTTTCCATTGAGTTCTGGCCTTTTCATCAGGAAGGTCTGGAATTCCCTTATTTCATTGAATGTCTATATCCTTGCCTGGAAAATTATGCTCAACTTTTCTGGGTAGTTAGTCCTTGGTTATAGTCCAAGCTAATTTGCCTTTAAGAATATCATATTCCAATTTCTCCTGTCAATTAATGTAGAAGCTGAAAGATCCTGCGTTCCACGCAGTTCCACGGTATTTGAATTTTTTTTGGCTGCTTGCAATATTTTCTCCTTGACTTTGTAATTCTGAAATTTGGCTATATTATTTCTTGGAGTTTCCAATTTGGGATCTCTTTCAGGGGGTGATCAGAGGATTCCTTCAATGACTATTTTCCACACTGGTTCTAGGACTTTTGGGAAGTTATATTTGATAATTTCTTCAAAGATACTGTACAGGCTCTTTTTTTACTGTGGCTTTCTGGTAGACCAACAATTCTTAAATTGTCTCTCCTGGATATATTTTCCAGGTCAGTTGTTTTTCCAATCAGATATTTCACATTTTCTTCTATTTTTTCACTCTTTACATTTGTTTGACTAGTCCTTGATGCCTCACAGAGTTATTAGCTTCCACTTGTACAATTCCAATTTTTAATTAGTTACTGTCTTCATTTTGCTTTTGATTCTCCTTCTCCAGTTGGTTGATTTTACCTTTCAGGGTGTTATTTTCTGTATTTAGATTCTGAATCTTCTTAGCCATTTCACCGATTTTGCTTTTTAAAGATTTTATCTCATACATGTTTGTTTTTTTTTCCATTTTTTTCTTCTACCTCCCTAATTTGGTTTTTAAAATCCTCCTTTAGCTCTTCCAGGAATGCTTTTTGGGGTTAGGACTAGTTCACATTCCCTTTTGAGGATTCTGTGATGACTAACCCTAATAGACTTTGCTCTTCTCAACAATACAAGTTGCAAAGACAACTCCAAAGAACTCATGATGGAGAGAGCTATCTACATCCAAAGAAAGAACTATGAAGTATGAATGCAGATTGAGGCACACTGTTTGTTCTCCTTTTTTTTCCCCATTTTTCTCTTTTGTTTGTTTTTGGGTTTTTTGGCTTTGTTTCTTCCTTCTCCTGATTCCTTCCATTGGTCATAATTCTTCTTTACAACTTAACTATTGTATAAATAAGTTCAATGGGAAATTACATGTAGAACATATATTGGATTCCATGCCATCTTGTGTTGGGGAAGAAAATCTGGAACTCAAAATTATGTGGAACTGAGTGATATAAACTAAAAATAATAAAAAAAAACTTTAATTATAAAAAATTCATGTTTATAGGGATCACATGTGGCCAAAGTAAGTAGGAGGAAGTGTAGCTCATACCTCCAATACTTAAAGTTTCCATCGATCTAAGTACAATGTTAATATTGTACTTATTAGGCGCCTAATACATTAAACTTGTAACAATTCAGTGACCTAATGTCCTTGAATTACCTTTTCATTTGGTGCCTTTGGATGTGTGTTCATACATTGTTTTACTGAAATTATTGAAATCTTAGCATCCAGGACACATCAGAAACATGATTTGCTTTTTTATTTCTTTGGAAGGGGGAAAGCAGGGCAATTGGGGCAAGTGACTTGCCCAAGGTAACAGAGCTGCTAAGTGTGTCATGTATGTCTGAGGCCATATTTGAATTCAGGTCCCCCTGAGGGCCTGTGCTCTACTCACTGTGCTACCTAGATGCCCCACTAAACATGATTTGCCATCCATAACTAAGCTCTTTAAAACTCCAATATGTGATGGCCATAGTAGAGTGATGATGAATGATGAACAAAGTGAGAATTATTCTTGGACAACTTTGATTGCTTCTGAATAAAGAGATTTTCTTAGTATATATCCATAAAATAGTCATTTTCTCTATAAGATTAAGTGGCCTCAACTAAGCCATGTTATAATTATTCTTTTCTGCTTAGTACAATAATGTTATGGAACTTTGAGCTTTCATTTAGAAGACATTAATTCTACTTCTATTTTTGTGACTGCTTTTCTTGATGACATCGGGCAAGTCACTTACCATTTTGAGTTTTTAATCTATTGGCAAAATGAGAGAGTTGGCCAAGATGATCTTTATCTTTGTAAATCTAAGAGTATCATAGTAATCATATTCTGATTCTACTTGTTTTTACTTTTACATACAGGTTTGGATTGGGTTGAATATTCACATATTAGTTTTTGCTGAATTTAATTACAATGTAAATCTACATGTATAAATAATTTTAAAGAACAAAAAGATACGGTGGAAAGATTTAAATGAAATAATGGACATTAGGGTGATTTCAAAAGAAGAAAGTATATAAAATGTATGGCATCATCATTTTACTTATTGAAGTATATTTTATTTTATTAAATCTCAAACTTGATTTTTTGAAGTTGCTTCCAGGAATTTATTTTTGGAGGATAGTTTTATAAACTGACATTAATTAGTTTTTAATAAAGTGAATAAATTAAAGTGCCCTTTAATGTATTTTTTCTAGTTTTACTTCATATTTCTAGGGAAATTTATCTATTGTACTAAAAAAATTAACCTGAAGATATCTTTGATTTACTTAGTAATAATTATGTACAGGATGTTAAGGCTGTGTGCAAATGTACACAGTAGAAAGTGAAGGGAAGCTAAAGAAAGTATGTGCACAGTATATAAAAGGAAGGTGACCATATATCCAAAACTTGAGTCTCTTCCCTTTGAACTCCAGTTCCACAATGAACATACACAGAAAATATCAAAAAAAATTCATGTATCCAAATTAATAGCAAAACAAAAACCAGAGAAAATATACATAGGAAAATGTATACCAGAATATATGAAGTGAAAGATATCTTCCATTGGTTCAGAGGTAACAGCTCAACTAAGAAAAAGTCATAGATCTCACCCTAGGGGAAGTTCCCTAGTTCTCTAGTACAGCCAGATGGGGATAGAGACATAATGGAGATCACCAGATCTTCTCAAGATTTCCCAGAATCTTTTCCTTCAGCAACCTGAAATGGAGTTGACATCCATCTTCCCTGTTGAAGTTTTAAGTCAGACATGCCCAAAGTCTGAAGAAACTCATTGACTCAAAGACAATCTTAAAGAAGACTAGAGAACAACTGAAGACTTTTCCTTTCCTCCACTCTTGACAATTCCACTCTTCCCCTCACACAGGGGCAGGGCATCTGCATAAAGATAGAGTCTGATAGCATTCAGCTTTTGAACTTGAGTTAAACATAAGCTCTATCTAGTAGGAGTTCAGCAGTATGGGTAAGCTGTCATGGAACCCTAAATATTGGTCCCCAAAAAATTCCTGCTATTGTCTTTGGCAAATCAGATAAACCAAATGTCATTATCTTAATTCAATGTTACACAAAAGCAGAGATTCAGACATCAAATGATATTCAACTACTCTGTTTCAACATAGCTTTTTTTAAAAGCTAGTGCCATTTGTGATCTTAATATAAAAATAAATACAACATTTAAAGATGTTCAAATTTACACATTAAAATACCATTAACCATATCTCAGGCCAATATGGCAGTGTGAAAACAGGGACCTGCTTGAGCTCTCCCTCAATTCCCTCCCAAAATATGTAAAAAATATCTCTAAACAAATTCTAGAGCTACCGAACCCACAAAATGACAGAGGGAAACAAGTCTCCAGCCTAAGACAGCCTGAATGGTCACTGGGAAGGGTCTATCACACTGTGCTGGGAGCACAGTACAGCCCAGTGTGGGCTGCAGCAGGCCAGACAGAGTCAGCCTCCGGGCCCTGAATCACTGGCAACTATGGTGGTTTCCAGACTTCTCAACCCACAAACTCCAAACACAATGTAGCAGGTCAGTGGGAAAACTGCTGGACCTGTGTGAGAGGTCCAAGGCAGTGGAGGTGGCTGCAGTTGCAGCAGCTGCTTCTAGAGCTCCACACTCACAGATGGTGGGGGGAATCAAGTGGCTGATCAGAGCGGTCATGCAGGGATCTCTTTGCTGTTGCTGAGGCAGGATTCTCTTGCGTTCCCTTACTCAGATCTGGGTCACAATCCTGGTTGGCAATCCTTGTGGGAGGAGGGGTGCTGTAGTGGCAGACTTTGTGGTGGCTGTGGAGAGGAAGTCCTCCTGGTACTTACATGGCAGAAAGGAGTGCTTGCTCTTAAAGATGAGAGCACAGAGCAGCACAGGAGTATCATACCATGTCAGAATAGAAGTAGGTCGAAAAGCAGCTTCAAAAATGCCTGAAGTTTGAGACAGAACACTCTCCATTCTGAAGCAGTCAAACCTTGACAAAGAACTGAAAAGTCAAGTAACTGGCTTGGAAAATGAGCGAGCAGTGTAAAAGGACTCAGAATATAGAATCTTACTTTGGTGACAAAGAAGATCAAAACATATAGCCAGAAGGAGTCAACAAAGTCAAAGCTCCTACATCCAAAGCCTCCAACAAAAATATGAATTGATCTCAGGCCATGGAAGAGTTCAAAAAGGATTTGGAAAATCAAGTAAGAGAAGTAGAGGAGAAATTGAGAAGAGAAATGTGAGTGATGCAGGAAAATCATGAAAAACTAGTCAACAATTTGCTAAAGGAGACACAAAAATATCGAAGAAAATAACACCTTAAAAAATAGAATAACGCAAATGGCAAAAGAGGTCCAAAAAACCAATTAGGAGAAGAATGCCTTAAAAGGCAGAATTAGACAAATGGAAAAGGAGGTCCAATTGACTACTGAGGAAAATAGTGCCTTAAAAATCAGAATGGAGCAAGTGGAAGCTGGTGACTTTATAAGAATTCAAGAAATTATAAAAGAGAACCAAAAGAATAAAAAAAATGGAAGACAATGTGAAATATCTCATTGGAAAAACCACTGACCTGCAGAATATATCCAGGAGAGATAATTTTAAAATTATTGGACTACCTGAAAGCAACAATCAAAAAAAGAGCCTAGACATAATTTTTCAAGAAATTATCAAGGAAAACTGCCCTGATATTCTAGGACCAGAGGGGATATAGCAATTGAAAGAATCCACTGATTGTCTCTTTAAAAAAGATCCCCAAAAGAAAACTCATAGGAATGTTTAGCCAAGTTCCAGAATTCCCAGGTCAAGGAGAAAATATTGCAAGCAGCCAAAAAGAAACAATTCCAGTATTGTGGAAACACAATCAGAATAACACAAGATCTAGCAGCTTCTACATTTAAGGGATGGAAGGACTTGGAATATGATATTCCAGAGGTCAAAGGAGCTAGGATTAAAACCAAGAATCACCTATCCAGCAAAACTGAGTATAATCCTTCAGGGAAAAACTACTGTCATTGAAATAAAGGACTTTCAAATATTCTTGATTAAAAGACCAGAGCTGAATAGAAAATTTTACATTAAAATACAAGAATCCAGAGAAGTATGAAAAGGTAAATAGGAAGGAGAAATCATACGGGACTTACTAAAGTTGAACTGCATACCCTCCTTCATGGAAAGATGATATTTCTAACTCATGAGACCTTTGTCAGTATGAAGACAGTTGAAGGGAATATACATATATATAGACAGAGGGCACAGAGTGAGTTGAATATGAAGGGATGATATCTAAAAACATAAAATTAAGAGGTGAGAGAGGAATATATTGAGAGAAGGAGAAAGGGAGAGATAGAATGGGGTAAATTATCTCACATAAAAGTGGCAAGAAAAAGCTGTTATAACGGAAAGGTATAGGTGGTAGTTGAAAGGGAATGAGTGAACCTTGCTCTCATTGGATTTGTTTTAAGGAGAGAATAACATACACACTCAATTGAGCATCTTACCCTACAGGCAAGTAGGGGGAAGGCATAACGTAGGAGGGATGATAGAAGGGAGGGCGGATTGGAGAAGGAGGTAATCAAAAGCAAACACTTTTGAAAAGTGACAGAGTCAAAGGAGAAAACTGAATAAAGGAGGACAGGATAGGATGGAGGGAAATATAGTTATTATTTCACAACATGACTATTATGATAGTGTTTTACATAATGATACATGTATAACCTATGATGAGTTGCTTGCCATCTCATGGAGTGTGCATGGGGAGGGAAGAAGGGAGAGATTTTGTTAAAAAATTGTTATACAGGTATACAGGCAATGGAGTATAGAAATCTATCTTGCCCTGCAAGAAAGTAAGTGGAAGCATCATGGGGGTGATTGGGGTGATAAAAGGGAGGGCAGACTTGGGAAAGGGGCAATCAGAACACATGCCATCTTGGGGTGGTGGGAGGGTAGATGTTGGGAATTTTTTTTCAATTCAAATTTGTGTGGAAATGAATGTTGAAAACTAAAAATAAATTTAAAAATCAAAAAAGAGATAAAAACCATATCACACTATCATAGATCACAATGACAAATGGGTCTCAAAGACCATCTAGTTAAAGAAACTAATAGTTGAACAAATAGTGGCTCATAAATGTATTTCAACAATTGATAATACTTCCTTTGCTTATAATTCTCAAGTAACCCAGCAATTGAAGCAGGTAGGTGGCTCAGTAGATAGAGTACTGGGCCTAGATTCAGGAAGACCTGAGTTCAAACCAAGCTTTAGATAATTACTATTTGTGTAACCTTGGGCAAGTCACTTAACCTCATCCCCATTTTACAGATGAGGAAACTGAGGCAAACAAAGATTAAGTATCTTGCTCTAGGTCACATATTTAATAAGTGCCTGAGGAGAGGTTTAAACTCAGTTTTCCTGACTCCATGTCTGGCATTCTATTCACTGTACCTAGCTGCCTTCTAAGTAATGAAACTGAGAACAAAATATCAAAACAATTTGCCAATATCATGCAAATAGTGGGTTGAGTAGTAGATCCTTGAATCTTCTGCTTTATAAATTAGTGCTCTCTTTGTATAGTAAATGTATTTCTTACATCAGAGGCTTCTTCTCATAAGCTCAGAAATTGATTAGTCATTCTGTTGCTTAATAAATACCAGTTGACTAACTATGCCATGTTGCCTATCATACATAGAGAGATAGATAGATAGATAGATGGATGGATGGATATACATACACATATAATAATATGTGCACATATATACATATTATCTATATTGATTTACATAGACATAGTTATTCGGGAAAAGCAAAACTACAAGCTTAACTAAGTTGATGCGACTCAATTTTTAACAAACCTCCTCCTCCTTATTTCACAGGTTCATTTTGGGATATTTTGAATTGAAAGTGATATTCTAGATTATGATCTAGTCAAACCTTACATTTTATTTTTTAAATTATTTTAAAATTTCACATTTCAGAAATTAAAAAAATACAAATGAAGTTGAATTTTGATCAGGGAAAGTACATTTGCTTAAATGCATGATCAATGGACAAAATAATTCTGGAAAGCAATTCCTTAGGTAGTAAATGTTAAATAACTTCCGTGTTCTCTACTCTTTAGGTGTGAAGTTTCTAAGTCTGACTTTTATATGATGAGGCAAACCTGTACAATGAACTCAGGAAATGCAGGAACAAATTGTCATTACTCATTGTTAGGACCCCCTTAAGACATGGGAATAAACTTACTATTTTACAATTTCATTCACCCAGTCTAATGAACTTTTATTTCTAGAGACAGTTGGTTGGTATACTAGAATATGGCTTAGGGGAAAATATGATAGCCCCCAAAGGGTTTTGAAATAATTAAATTGAGTACAGTATTTCTATGTTCTACTGTAATGAGTTGTGAGAATGCCAAGGGAATTAGGGATAGTTATTGCAAGGTTTTCATTTATTTTCTTAAAATTGAAAAGAAAAGTGAGCATGGAAAGATTTTCTTATGGTTTTGAAGTAACAATTTTTATATATATCCATCATGATATAAATGGTTCAATGGAATCATTTGAGTAAAAAAAAATGTGGCTCTTATTCTTTAAAACAAAATCCCAAAGTACTTCATACATAGAATACCACATGTAGGATTAACACTTTGTCAGTTATGAAATGAATGTAATTATTAGTGTAGGTCTCTATTTTTGCCTTTGAGCAGTCAGTTACTCAGTAAAGCGTCAACAAGTATTTATTAAGACCTTACTTAATTTGTCAGACATTGTGCTAAGTGCTGGGAATACAAATAAAATTAGAAAAAAATTCCTGCTCTCAAAGAGCTTATGTATTTTTAGGGTAAGGAAACACATAAAGGAAGCAAAAAAGGAAGTTAGGGGTATAGAGTTAAAGGAAGTCCACAGTGTAACCTGGAGAGGAATGAGACATGACTGCCTGAGACACACTCCTTAAATGAAGTGTGCTGGAGTGAGCTTCCAGGATAATAAACTTACTGAAACATGGTAGAGGAAGTTTAAATAAAGTCTAGAGAGGAAAGAGGATAAAATTAGATATACTTTTTGTTGATAAGGAGAAGTGTTATATTTGAAATCTTCACATGTATCTCTCAATACTTTGAAACTCCATTAAAACTGTTGTTAGGGATTCTGCAATTATGGAAATGTAACTTTTACAAGTTCATACCATTTCTCAGAATAATAAAATTGCAATACAAATCAATGATATTGAAAATTTATTTTAAAATATGTTCATGTTACCAAGGTTAAGAACCCCTAATAAGTTTCTTTGAACAGCAATAGAAAATATTTTGTGATTCTATGTGATTTATTTTTTTTTCTTATGGCATTGTTTTTACAATCCACTAAAAGTACATGAATATATGAAGAATCTATGATTTTTACCATGAGGTAGTACCATCTTGGGTACTCTATCTGCTAAATCAGTTTAACAAACTCTCATTGATTTTGTAGAAAACTCCTACATATTTGATAAGCTACCCTGGTGTTGTAATTACATACCTGAACACAGGAAAATAATAATGATGACATATTACATAATTATAAGATATGAATGCAATGTCATTATCAATATTATTAAATGTTAATATAATTATTGCATTATTATATATTATATTATAATGCAGAATAGAATAATATAAACTAATACTTATACATATATATATATATATCTTTTAAGTTTACAAAACACTTTATATTTGTTATCTGATATCATCCTCACAACAACCCTAAGAAGTAGGTACTGTTATTATCTGCATCTTACACAGATGAGGAAACTGAGACAGTAAAGTTAAGTGATATGCCCAGGGTCAAACATCTCATAAATGTCTGAAGGAGAATTCAAACTCAAGTTTGAAGAGCAGACATTGAGAGAACCAGCATCGTCAGAGCTGCAGAACAGAGTGTTGAGCAGAGAGTTAGGATTCGTGAGTGATTGTTTACAGGAAGGCCCTAGCAGGGAGAAGCTTACAGGATGACTTGGTTCCTTGCTACAATATTGTTATAATTTTCTTGTTACTACATTGAGATGGGCTTACTAATTTCGGAATATAATTGCTACTATATTGAATTGGGGAGATTGGTTCTCAGATTTGATCCTCTAGAGTCTAAATAAGTGTTATACTTCCTCTGCCTTCCATATAGAGAGTTTTTCATACTTTGCGATTCCCAAGCATTCAGGCATGTTCATAGTCATGAATCTTGCCTTACTGATATATCAAGCAATAAAAGGAGAGAATTCCTGTGGGGGAGAGAGAGAGAGAGAGAGAGAGAGAGAGAGAGAGAGAGAGAGAGAGAGAGAGAGAGAGAGAGAGAGAATACTGAGAGATTTAAAAAAAATAAGAAATTGTCTCTTGGGTGGGTACTCGAAACTTTAAAAAAAATAAGACAAAGAGAAATATAGGGTTGTGGTTTTGTTTTTGTTGTTTTTGTATTTGGTTCAATTTCAAAGATCAAAAACAGGACTGTTATGCAGGGAAACCAATGTAGGCAATGATTCAGTAAGAAGTAGGGTAAGGAAGGGACAAAAAAAGAGGAGGTGAATAGCTTTGCTGACTACTTCATTTCACAACAGCCACATTATTAACATTGTTTCTGTAATCAGCAAAGAGAAAAAAAATGATAATCGATGTATTTGAACTTTTGGACCACCCCTGTTGGGGCATAAATGAAGTGGGGATGGAGATAGACATTAATTCAGGGAAACCAAAGCATAACATTATTTATTGTTATCTTTTGAATTTCCTTTCTTTCTTGGCCTGGAAATTCTTAAGTTGGTTGTTCATTTTTACCCATCTTAATCTGCTTTTTTTAAAAAAAAAAATTTGCATTAGTGACTAGTTTTTACTTTGGTTTTTGTTTTGGTTTGGTTTGGTTTGGTTTCATAGGGAATTCCTGAGCCATGTCATTGCTGGAGTAATATTTGGAGTTACAACATTTTTGAATTAGAATTAATCATATTACACATAGATGTAAAATGGGAAACATGAATATACCATTTAGTAGAAGTGTTATTTTATCTTAATCATTGCTGATGACTTTTATTTGTTTGTTACTAGAAGCAGGGCCATTAAGATATAGGATGGTGGAACATTTTGAGAGCAAAAAAGATAATGGAGATCAGGGAGATGAATGAAATAAACTAAACCGTTGGACAAAATAAACTTTCAACTAAAGTTTTAACAGAGTAATCTGCATACCACAGAAGGTGTTCAAATATTAAATAATTTTAAAAGTATAAAGAAAATAAGTTATAGAAAAAGAATTATCATCAAGGTAGAAAATCAAATGAAGAAGGAAACAACAGGATATATTTGGCACTCATAGTCAGTGTATTGTATCTACTGAAATCATGAAGTTTACAGGAGTATTGAGAACCATAAAACCATCCTTCTAATGAAGCATATGCTATTTATTATACCCTAGAAAGAAAAGAAGATAGGGAAAATCCTATAGTAACATAACTTAGGAATGTTTCCACATTCCCTAGGTACTCTTGACCAATCAATGTACAGTCAATATATAGTCTTGGATTCTTTTGGGACTCTGTGATTGAAGAGAATGTTGGAAGTTGAATGAATCAGTCTCTGGTCTTAAAGAATACTGGTGCAATCTATAGTCATATTTGAGCTCTGGAATGACTCTGAAGGGAATAGTAATGAATTCAGTAATATTCATAAGGCTATTAGGTGTGTGTGTGTGTGTGTGTGTGTGTGTGTGTGTAAAGCAGTGTTTTATACTGTTGTAGATTATAAAGCAACATGATCCAAAATATAAGTATTATTTTTGACACTTTAAAATGAAAAAGTAGAAATGACTAAGTATTGAGCAAATTCTGAATTCTACATTAAGCAAAATATTAAGTCATGTAATAGTAATAGTAAAAGAAAATAGACTGAGATTGAAAAAATTGATAAATATTCCCAGAATTTCAAAGAATGAAAGAAGAGAATCTTGAAGTATGACAAATAATAGCATTTTATGCTAGCAGCATCAAGTTGATGCATAAGGGAACTATTTCCAAAAACTTTAAGATGTGTGTGTATATAAATTTACATATATATTTACATACTCAGAGATACACATGTATGTTTGTGTGCATGCATAAGTATGTATGTATGTATGTATGTATGTATGTACACAAATATATAAGTATGTATATCACCTCATAATGAAGTATCAAATAAGATACTACAGAAATTCCATCTTTCTTCCCCTGCAGTCTTGATAAATACAATAATAATACTAAAATTAATTCCTTGCTCTGCTACTTACAATCTGTAACCCAGGGCAAATTACATTCTCTGGATCTCATTTTCAAATCTACAAATTGGGGAATTTGGACTAGATGACCACTAAAGTCCCTGCCTGATCATATGCCCCTTTCCAAATTATAAACATTAATCATACACACACATATCCATTCATTCATTAATTTATCTGTTATGTACTTATTTATTTTAATATTTCTATTTGCTCAAGCATGCTGCCCTCATGAAAAAGCACCTCTTACTTTCACCTTGAATATTTTCAAATTCATCTTTTTTTCATCAAATATTTATGGAATTATAATGTCATTCCCCGCAACTTTTATCCCCATGACATTCTATTACAGAATGTCCTATAGATTATTTATGTCTATAAATTACCCAATAGAAGCAAAAATCTTACTGAGATTATTAAAACAAAGTATGTTATTGTTTTATTGAAAGAGGCATTGATAATAATAAAAACACAAAAACATAACTCTATATGTCTACACATCTAATCTTTCTAATTCTGGTTAGTTTCTAGTGGTCATTTGTGTCCTTATTCTTGATACTTTCTTTGACAATGTATTTACATTTTCCACCTTTCTTGTTCTTAACAATATGACAAATGAGATCCTCTTTTACAAAATAAAAGTAATAAAACATGTTTTAAGGAGAAAAGAAAAAAATGGAATCTTTTGCTTCTGATTTCACAATTATCAGGTTCCAGAAATTAACTGAATTTTATCAGTTCATATAAGTAGAAGGAACTGTGGGAAGATGGAAGAATAAGGGGAAAAGCTACTTGCATTTCCCAAATTCCCCAACAAATAACTTAAAATAATGCCTTGAGGTAAATATTAAGGCAGAAAAATAATTTAAAGTTCAGGTAAATCAGTTATCCATCAGTTATACAAGTTGGGAGGATATTAGGGAAGGTCAGACTTCCCCAGGATTAGTTTCTCTTGACTGAAGGCAGATACAACTGCCAAGTCATCAAACAGTAAGCCCTGAAGGCAGCTGTGTAGGCCACAACCTAGGCTTCACCGTATGGACTGTGAGGAGATAGGGGGGCTGATCAGGGGGAAATTTCAGGGTACTCATGCTGGATGCAGAGTCCATGCACACTGATGCAAACACACACAGGTAAGTGGGGCCACAGAGGGGCCTGCTGGTTGTGGTCTCTTCCAAGAGAGCAGACTTCCTAGTTTAGCTTCCAGGGCAAAGGCGCAAGCAGTACTTGCAACTGCCTGAGGGATGACAGAGGGTGAGAGCATTTTCCATGGAAGAAGTTTTGGGTGCCCTGGTTGTGGCACATGGCCAGAGAGTAATTCCTGAGATCAATACCAAGGGGTGAATTAAAGGAGCAGTGACCACACCTGGCCTCAGATTATAGAACATTGGAAGAACCAAGAGATCAAAGGCCCCCAGATAGAGCTCAGAAAACAGCAGCACAAAAAACAAATTTGGAGACATTATCACCCATGCACCTGGAGCCCAACTCTAACTTAACATTAATAGCCAACAAATAGGTTGCTTAAAAAATTGAGTAAAAGATACTGAGGGGGGCAGAGGCAAGATAGAGGAGTAAAAGCAGGGACTTGCTTGACCTTGCCCCCAAACCACTCCAAATACCTGAAAAATGATTCAAAAAATTCTAAAGCCACAGAACCCACAAAATGACAGAGTGAGGCAGATCTATAGCCCAAGACCTCCTGGAAGGTCAACAGGAAAAGTCTATGGCACTGGGTTGGGAGTAGAGCACAGCCCAACATGGCCTGCCCTGGCACAGATGGGGCTAGAGCAGGCCTCAACAGACTGAATCACTAGTGCCTGTAGCAATCTCCAGACTTCTCAACTCACAGACGGTAATGACATCATAAAAGGTCAGTGGGAAAACTCTGTGGGACCTGGGGGAGAGAAGTCTGGCCCCATCCCCAGGACAGTAGAAGTGGCAGCAGTGGCGGCAATGGCAGCAGAGGCAATAGCTGCTTCCAGAGCTCTAAGCCTACAGACAGTGGGGGGATGAAATGGATGATCAGAGGGGGATTAACAGGATCTCTTTGCTGGCACTGCAGCAGGATTCTCTTGTTTTGTCATGCTTGTATCTGGGTCATAGTCCTGAGTGGCAGTCCTGGGGTAAGGAGGAGCACTGGTGTGGCGGAGCTTGTGGTGGCTATGGAGACGGAATCCTCACAATCCCAATGTAGAAAAAAGTGCTTGTGGTCACTCACAGACCAGAGCACAGGCCATAAGAGGAATAAACACCTCTGCTTTGATCATACCACCTAAGAAGAACTGAAAATTTACAGGTACCTAGAAGTAGTTCTGAAAACAGCTGCACAAAACCCCTGAAACATGGGACTGAGCACTCTCCACTCTGGAAACAGAGTCCTACTTTGACAAAGAGCTCAAAAGGCAAGCAATTGGCTGGGAAAAATGAGAAAAGACCATAAAAATTCAGATTAGAGAATCTTACTTTGGTGACAAAGAAGATCAAAACATACAACCAGAAGAAGACCACAAAGTCAAAGATCCTACAACCAAAGCCTCCAAGAATAATACAAATTGGTCTCAGGCCATGGAAGAGCTCCAAAAGGAGCTGGAAAATCGAGTAAGAGAAGTAGAGTAAAAATTGGGAAGAGAAATGAGAGTAATGCAAGAAAATCATGAAAAATGGGTCAACATCTTGCGAAAGGAGACCCAAAAATATTGAAGAAAATAACACCTTAAAAAATAGACTAAACTGAAATGGCAAAAGAGGAAGAGACAAATGCCTCAAAAAGCAGAATTGGCCAAATGGAAAAGGAGATCGAAGAGCTCACTGAAGAAAATAATTCTTTAAAAATTAGAATGGAGCAAATGGAATCTAAGGACTTTACGAGAAATCAAGAAATTACAAAACAAAACAAAATAAATGAAAACAAATAGAATACAATGTGAAATACCTCAGCGTAAAAAACACTGACTTGGAAAATAGATTCAGGAGAGAATAATTTTAAAATTATTGGAATACCCGAAAGCAATGATCAAAAAAATAGCCTAGACGTCATCTTTCAAGAAATTGTCTAGGAAAACTGCCCTTATATTCCAGAAACAGAGGATAAAATAGAAATTGAAAGCATCCACACACTACCTGTTGGAAAGGATCTCAAAAGCAAAATCCCCATTAATATTGTAGCCAGATTCCAGAGTTCCTAGGTCAAGGAGAAAATATTGTAAGCAGTCGGAAAGAAACAATTTGAATATGGTAGAAACACAATAAAGATAACACAAGATCTAGGAGCTTCTACACTAAGGGATCAAAGGGCCCAGAATATGATATTCCAGAGGCCAAAGGAGCTAGGATTAAAACCAAGAATCACCTACCCAGCAAAACTGAGTATGATACTTCAAGGGGAAAAAATGACATTCAATGAAAATAGAAGACTTCCAAGCATTCTGGATGAAAAGACTAGAGCTGAACAGAAAATCTGACTTTCAAATACAAGAATCAAAAGAAATGTGAAAAGGTAAACAGGAAAGAGAAATCATAAGGCACTTGTGAGTTACAAATATCATCTTTCCATGTAGGAGTGTAAACAGTTCAAATTTAATGAGACCTTTCTCAGTATTAGGGTGGTTGAAGGAAATGTATTATGTATGTGTGTATATATGTATGTATGTATACAATACACACACGCATACATACGTACATATGTATACATACATGTCTATACACATATGTATATGCGTGTGCATGTATATGTGTGTAAATGTACATACATATATGTATGTGTACATATGTATATGTGTGTGTGCACACATATACACGTGTATATGGATATAGTTTATGTGTGTATATTTGTGTATGTATAAATGTGCATGTATGTCCATATGTGTACACATATGTATATGTGTGTATATACCCAGCAAAACTGAGTATCATGCTCTGAGGCAAAATATGGATTTTCAATTTTCAGTGAAAAAAAACAGAGAAAATTTGACTTTCAAACACAAGAATCAAGAGAAGCATGAAAAGGTAAACAAGAAAGAGAAATCATAAGGGACTCACTAAAGTTGAACTGTTTTGTTTACATTCCTACTTGGAAAGATGATGGTTAATTCATGAGACCTCAGTATTAGGGTAGCTGAAGGGAATGTACGTGTGTGTGTGTGTGTGTGTGTATACAGAGAGAGAGAGACAGAGAGACAGAGAGAGACAGAGAGGCAGAGACAGAGAGACAGAGGGTACAGGGTAAGTTGAATATGAAGGGATGATATCTAAAAAATAATGTCAAGTTAAGGGATGAGAGAGGAATATATTGAGAAAGGCAGGAAGAGAGAGAAAGAATAGGGTAAATTATCTCACATAAAAGTGGCAAGTAAAAGCAGTTTGTGGGAAGGGAAGAGAGGGCAGGTGTGGGGGAATGAGTGAATCTTGCTGTCATCGGATTTGACCTGAGGAGGGAATAACATACACACTCAATTGAGTATCTTACCCTGCAGGAAAGAAGGAGGAAGGAGATAAAAAAGGGGGGACAGTGGAAGGGAAGGCACATAGGTGGAGGAGCAAACTCTTTTGAAAAGGGAATGGGTCAAGGGAGAAAATTGAATAAAGAGTGATAGGATAGGAAGGAGCAAAATATAATTAGTCTCTCACAGCATGAGTATTGTGGAAGGGTTTTGCATAATGATGCACATGTGGCCTATGTTGAATTGCTTGTCTTCTTAGGGAGGGTGCGTGGGGAGGGAAGAGGGGAGAGAATTTGGAACTCAAAGTTTTAAAAGCAGATGTTCAAAACAAAGTTTTTACATTCAACTTGGAAATAAGATATACTGGCAGTGGGGCATAGAAATCTAAAGGGAAACAGGATGGGGGTGAATGGGGTGAAAGAGGGGACAGCTGATTGGGGAACAAGGCAATCAAAATATATGCCATCTTGGAATGGAGGGAGGGTAGAAATGGGGATAAAATTTGTAATTCAAACTCTTCAGGAAATCAATGCTGAAAACTAAAAATATTAATTAAATAAATACATAATAATTTAAAAAAGAATCAATCAAAAAGAATCAAAAGAATAAAAAAAGTAATAAAACATAAAATACCTCATGGTTAAAAGAACTGACCTGTTAACAGATACAGGAGAGATAGCATAAGAATCATTAGACTCCCCAAAACCTGTAACCAAAAGGAAAACCTTGAGAGCAGCTTTCAAGAAATTTTTAAGGAAAACTGTCCTGATATCCTGGAACCAAAAGGCAAAATAAGTGTTGAGAGGAACCAAAATAAAAATTCCAAGGAACCAAATTTCAGAACTATCAAAACAAGAAAAAAAAATGCTACAAGTGGCCAGAAAGACACAATTCAAATATTGAAGAGTCACAAATAGGATCACACACAACTTGGAAGCTGCACCATTGAAGGATCAGAGGTCATGGATCATGATACTCCAGAAGGCAAAGGAGCTAGGACTACAACCAAGAATCACTTAGGTGGCAAAAATAAACATAATCTTCAAGGGGAAAGTGGTCATTCAACAAAATAGAGGGATTTCAAGTTTTTATGAGAAGACCAGAACTAAACCAAAAATATGGCCTCTAACATCAAGAACTAAGAGAAGCACAAACAGGTAAAAAGGGAAAACATAAGGGATTCAATACCATTAAACTATTTATATCACTAAACAAGAAGACAATATTTCTAATTCTTAAAAATTATATCATTAATAGTACAGCTAGAAGAAGCATACATAGACAAACAACACTTGTAGGAGTTGAAATTGAAGGACTGACATACAAATAATGATGAGAAAGATGAATACAATGAATGCAGAAGGGAGAGGTAGAACAGGATAAATTATTTCACATGAAGAGTAGTAAAAGACCTATTACACTGGAGGACAAGATGTGAGGGTGCACAATGAGCATTGCTTGACTATTATTGTCATCAGTATTGGCTCAAGGAGGAAATAATATACGGAATCATTTTAACATGGAAATCTATCTTGTTTTTTGTTTTTTTTTTGTTTTTTTTTTGTTTTTTGCCAAGGGAAAAGACAAAGTTTATTAGGGATTCACCATAATGGGTTGTCTTAAGAAACCCCACCCTTTGTGACACCTTTTTTCACAAGCGGGCCAGATTCAATCTAAGCTGAGCTAGATTGAATCTGAGCACCTTCATGGAGGCAAGATGGAGATTATATACACACAGATTGTAGGAGGGATTGAGGGGTGGTCTGGGGTGCCTAGAGGAGGACTTTAGGGAGGGTCCTGAGGAGGAGTCTATGGAGGACAGATGAGGTCAGAGTCCAGGAACCAAGAGAATGGGATTAAGGGTGGGAAGTAGCTGAAGGCAAGGATATTGATAATATCAGGGTTGGGAAGTAACTGAAAGCATGCATATCAATAGCAACAATAGAGGGCAAGGCTTAGTTAGAGATTTGGGCCTAATGATAATGTAAGGCTATAGTCTCAGGGAAAGGACAGATCTAGTTGGAAGATTCAAGGAGAATTCAAGGAGGCTCCCAGAGACTGTATTCCAGATTCAAGGGGGTTCCCAGAGACTGTGCCCTCATCATTCCCCCCTCAAACAAATGGGATGGAAATCTATCTTGCCCAACAAGGAAGTAGAAGGGGAAGAAATCAAGTAAGAGGTGTAGGTGGGGACTGACAAAAGGGAGGGCAGATCAGGAGAGTTGGTAGAAAGCAGGGAAACACTGGTGAGGAGGGAAAGGGTGAAAGGAGAATGAAGACAAAGAAGAAGAAGAATAGGATGGAGGGAAATACACAGGTAGTAATCATAACTGTAAATGGAAGTGGATCACCGGATGGATGAAAAAACAGAATCCTACAATATATTGTTCACAAGAAACACATTTGAAGTGAAGAGACACAAACAGTTAAGATAAGGGGCTGGAACAGAATCTATTATGCTTCAGCTGAAGTTTAAAAAAAAAAATCAGTGGTACCCATCCTGACCTCAATGTAAAAACAAAAACAGACCTAATTAAACCCATCCTGACCTCAATGTAAAAACAAAAACAGACCTAATTAAAAGAGATAAGGAAAGAAACTACATCTTGCCAAAAGGTACCATGTAGACAATGGAACAATATTAAGACTAAACATATACACACAAAGTGGCATAGCATCAACATTCTTAAAGGAGAAGTGAGTTACAGGAAAAAAAAATTAGCAAAACTAGACTAGTGAGGGTCCTCAATAATCCCTTCTCAGAACTCAATAAATACAACCAAAAATTAACAAGAAAAAAACTAAGGAGGTAAATAAAATATTAGAAAAGTTAGATGTGACAGACCTTTAGAGAAAACTTAATGGTCACAGAAAGATATATACAATTTTCTTTCCATAGCACATGACACCTACACAAAAAAGACCATGTAATTCAGCATTAAATCATCAAAATCAAATGTAAAAAGGCAGAAACATTAAATTCATCATATTTGCATCATAATACAATAAAAACTATATTCAACAAAGGGTAGAGGAAATATAGGTTAAGAGTTAATTGGAAACTAAATAATCTAATCCTAAAGCATAAGTGGGTCAAAGAACAATTCATAGAAACAATAACTAATTTCATTAAAGAGAATAAAAATAAAAAGAGAACATATCAAAATTTATGGGATGCAGTCAAAGCAGTATGTGGGGAAAAATTTATTTCTCTAAATTCTTACATCAACAAAATAGAAACAGAATAAGTCAAGAAATTGGGCATGCAAAACCAAAACCAAATTAGAAAAAGAACAAATTTAAAATCTTCAATTGGGCAACAAAATGGAAATCCTGAAAATCAAAGGTGTGATTGGTAAGATTGAAACAAACAAACAAAAATATTATTGAACTAATAAAATCTAGGAGCTGGTTTTATGAAAAAAAACAAGTAATATAGCTAAACCGTTGGTTAATTTAATTTTCAGAAAAGAAAGAAGTAAATCAAATATCCAGTATCAAAAATGAAAATAGTGAAATCATCACCAATGAAGAAGAAATCAAAGCAATCATTAGGAAACATTTTGCCCAATTATAATCCTATAAATCTGACAATCTGAGCTAAATCAATGAATATTTACAAATATAAATTACCTAGATCAACAGATCAGGAAATAGAATCCCTAAATAACCCCATCTTGGAAAAATAAATTGAACAAGAAATTAATGACTCCCTACGAAAAAATCCCCAGGGCTAGATGGCTTCATGAATGAATGCCCAGCAATTGGGGAATGGCTGAACAAGTTGTGGTATATGAATATAATGGAATACTAATGTGAAATAAGAACAGGCAGATTTCAGAAAAAACATGAAAAGACTTGTACAAACAGAACCCGGAAAATATTGTATATGTTACAAGCAACATTGTGTGATGATCAACTACAATGACTCAGCTCTTCCAAGATATACAATGATCCAAGACAAGTACAAAGGACTCATGAAGAAAAATGAAGTCCATATTGAGAAAAAGAACTGATAGATTCTGAATGCAGATCAAAGCATACTTATTTTTTCATTTTATTCTTTGTCAAGTTTTATTTTCCTTTTGATTTGTTTCTTCTTTCACAACTGTGACTAACATGGTAATATTTTTACATTATAGCACATGTATAAATTATATCAAATTACCTACCATTTTCAGAAGAGGGGAGGGAGAAAAATTTGGAAATCAAAACCTTATGAAAAATAATGCTAAAAATGTTCTTTACATGTAACTGGGGAAAAATAAAATACTATTAATTTTTTTTAAAGAATGAAAAATAGAAGAGAATGTGAAACACCTTGTTAGAAAAACAACTGAACTGGGAAACAGATCAAAGAGAGAGAATATAAGAATTGTCAGAGTACTGAAAGTTGTGATTAAAAAACCCTAGGCACCAAACTTTAAGAAATAGTTAACGGAAATTGCTCTGAAGTTCTGGAACAAGTGGATAAAACAGAAATCTAAAAATCCACTCATCACCGCCTGAAAGATATCCCAAAATTAAAGCTCACAGTAACATTGTACATAGGTTTTAAAACTCGCAGGTCAAAGGGAAAATATTACAGCAACTAGAAAGAAATAATTTATTCAGGATAACACATGATTTAGAAGCTTCTATATTAAAAAGCAGAGGAGTTTAGAATATAATATTCCAAAGAGCAATGTAGCTGGGTTTGCAACCAAGAATAACCTACCCAAGAAAGCTGAGTATAATCCTCCAAGGGAAACAATGAATATTTAATGAACTAAAGAACTTTCAGGTGTTTGTTGAGGCAAAGACCAGAACTGAGAGCAAATTCAACTTACAAGTATTAAGAGAACCATAAGAATTTAAATTTAAAGGGCTAATTATAAGGGATTTAATAAGGTTAAACCATTTATTTTTCTATTGGAAAATGTCATTTGTAGCTTAAAATATTTTCATTACTAGGATAGATGGAAAGAGCATACACAGATAGAAGGCTTGGGGTTGAGCTGATTAGGATGGGATCCCCCTAAAAAATGAAATTGATGTTGGAATAGGTAAAATGGATCAAATTACGTCATTCAAAATTGGCATGAATGGAAGAATTGTTCCACTGGAGGGAAGGAGGGAGTAGAGGGCTGGTAGTGTAGAAATCTTATTCTCAATCAAAACTTGGTTAAAGAGGAAATAATATGTATATTTAATAAAGTATAGAAGTTTAAATATCTTCTTAACTTACAGAGAAATTGGAGGGCAAAAGTAATGTGAAAAGGGAGAAACTTATAGAAAGGTGTGTGGATCAGGGAGGTAGTAGTTAGAAGTAAATTAGATTTCTGAGGAGGGATAGGGTAAAAAGAGAGAAGGAGGGAGGAAAAGAAGGAAAGAAGGAGATGATGAAGAGAAGGAGGAGGAGGAAAAAGAGGAGGAGGACAAGGGGAGGGAGGGAGGGAGGGAGAGAGAGAGAGAGAGAGAGAGAGAGAGAGAGAGAGAGAGAGAGAGAGAGAGAGGATAAACAGGATGGAGGGAACTGCACAGCAGTTATTATAATTTTAAATGTAAATAAGATGAACTCAATGATAAAACTGAAACAGATAACAGAATGGATCAAAAGCCACAAGCTGACAATAAGTTTTTTTACAAGAAATATATTTTAAAATGAGACACACACATAGAATAAAAATAAAGATCTGTTGTAAAATTTATTATACTTTACCTAATATAAAAAAGACAGGTGTGGCAATCATGATCTCACACATGATCTCAGACAAATCAAAGCTAAATTAGATTTAATTAAATAAAGAAGTAAGGAAACTACATTATGTTAAAAGGTGCCATAGATAATCGAGTAATATCAGAATTAAACATATATGTGACAAATGAATTCAAATTTTTAAAGGAAAAAGTAAATTAATTACAGGTGGGAATAGACAGCAAGAATATAATGATGGAGGATTTCAACTTTCCTCTCTCAGAAATAGATAAATCAACAAACAAAAAAGAAGGAAACGAAGTAGATTAATAAAATCTTAGACAAACTAGACATTATAGCTATCTGGAGAGAACTGAATGGGAACAGAAAGAAATATACCCTAATTCCCTAGTGATACATAGTACCTTTAAAAAAAGTTGAACCTATATTAGGCCACAAAAACTTTATAGTTAAATGCAGAAAAACAGAAATATTAAATGTATCCTTTTCAGATCATAATGTAATCATAATGAAAATTAAATTAATAAAGAAGCATGAAAACTAACATTAAAAATTAATTGGAGACTAAATTACTTAATCTCAAAGAAAGAGTGGGTAAAAGAAAAGTTCATAGAAACAATAAATAAATTTATTAAAGGAACTAATAATGAGACAACATATCGAAACTTATGGGATACAAAAAAAAGCAGTAATCAGTGGAAAATTTTTATCTATAAATGTTTGCTTCTGACTACAAAGTCATTTCTCTTTCCATTATACTGTTCTGTTACTTGATTTGGAAAAATATTGAATAAGAAAACAAAGACATTGGTTGTGTTTCATGATGTCACTGGCAAGAATTTTCCCTTTATATGAATATCCCTCCTTAGAATTAGTACCCAGTGTGTGAAAGTTGTTGTGACCTAAAAATTAATCACCTTTAAGTTACTAGGGTGGTATTCATGCAGCACCATTTTTAAGATTTTGACGGTATTCCTTTTAAACTATATATTCTGACTGAAAACTATAAGTTGAAATCAATAAATTTGATTATTTTCAAACCAGTTAGCTGAGTTCTAGTCAAGACCAAATTCACTAGCATCATTCCTGAAAAGATATCATTTCTCTAAGGTAAAAAATATGGAAAAATTTGGAAACATTTTTCTATTCTATTTCATATAAGAGTTTACAATTAAAATATTTGTGTATGTATAACATATCTATACAATGTGCTATTGTATATATGCATTTTTCATATATTTATGTTTATATGAAATAGAATAGAAAATATGTTGCTTATATTTGTGTGTATGTATCTATATAAATATGTGTATAAGTATGTGTATATACATATGAACATGTGTGTATATGTTATTTTTCTCTAAACCCACAGCATAGAAAATATTTTTACCAATGCAGAGGAGCAATTCATTTTTACTTTTAGATCTCAAAGAGTTGATTAGGACCAAGATAAATCAAGTGACATCTGCAGTTACACCACCAGTATGCTTCAGAAAAAGAACATGATTATATGTCTTCCTAATTCCAAGACTGGCTCTTCATCCACTATGCCTTGCTTACTCCCCTTGTTTCTGAATTTACTCATAACAAGCTCATTCATGGCTACAAATGCATTTAGAAAATCAGAATAGATTGCTTTAGGCATTTAGTTAGGTTTTATCCACAGGTTTCAGAAGAGTTGCATAGTCTCTGTTCATGGTACCTCAACTTTTTCATTCTAATCAATGTTCCTTCCTGAAGTCAGGTAGATGACTACCATGACAGAAAGGTTAAGTTCTGTCATTCTGACTAAGATTTTGGTGACAATGAAAGTTTACTATTTTCCTCTACTTAAAGTTGTGAGAAGAGCATAAATGAAACTGAACTGACAAAAAGTAGCATGTAAATCTAGTTTCTTAGTCTTTTTTTTTTTGGTCTGTGCAAAGGCATAAGCTAGTATTTCTTAGCAAAATTGAAACACTCATTTGAAAAAAATATTCATAACAATTTGTGAATTCACCAATATAAAGGTTATTTTCAGTGATAGAGATCACTACAATCCACATGTCCCTAATCTGAATATTGCACCTTTAACTCCTATAGACTCAAAAAAAGGGCTCAACCCATTTTTCTGGGGGCCTTCCTTTCATTTTCTTGAATTTATGAGGATATTAGGATAAGTTCAACAGTAGAAACTATGGGGATTGTTTCAGCTTTGATATTCAACATTTCCTTGGTACGCTCAGTTGCCTCTTCCTTCTGATTGGATGGCAGAGCAAAAAATTCTTCCCCAAGTTTCCTTTTAAAGAAGCCTCATCATTTTCAGGATCTCTTCATTTCCCACTAATTATCAATTATCAATAAATTGGAGTATTTTGTTTTTTGAGTCCACAGTGATCATGTCCCTGTGAAGGAAAACTTGTTAGCTGTTCTTTTCAACTTTCTTTTGTGTATTACCTTACCTCACTGGATTATAAGCTCTTTGAGGGCATGACTGCCTTTTTCCTGTTTGTATTCCAGCACTTGGAACAGCATCTGGCAGATAGCAGTGACTTAATAAATGTTTATTGACTATTGATTGGTTGTTGACTAATAGTGTAACATGCAAAAAAAGCCCCTTCTGTAAAAGTTTGTTTCTTTTTTTAAAATTCTAATGTGGGGTGCATATGTCTGTGTGTGTGTGTGTTTGAGAGAAAGAGAGAGAGAAAAAGAGAGAGTATAGATTACCTACATAAAAGGATAAGCAAGTAGATGTGTATATATAACTATATAAACATAAATATATGCATACATATATTTTATTATCTGTCTATGAACACAAATTCATGTATGTTTCTCAGTATATACTCATACACAATCATATACACACAAATAGACACATACATTTTGCATAGTTGATTCAAAATCCTTGAAATTCCAACTTTTGACTAGCTCCTAACTTGAACTAACTGAAATATTAAACTCATTTCAAATAAAAAGCCTGCCCTTCTTTCTTTCAAGATAATTTAGGAAATGGCCAGACATTATGTCAGTTAAAAGCAGAGGAGGAAAGAATACCCTTAGAGAGGAAAAAAGGACAATTTTAGTAGCAATCTTACAACAATCTCTTTTTCTGCCTGCCTATTATATTATTACAGGTGTCTATGAGGAACTTCATGACATGACAATTCAGAGCTGGCTTTTGAGAGTGAAAGAAGTGGTTCAAATTAACAATGGCAACAAGGCTTCAAAAATGATAATTTCTAATGACACCGCACAAACAGGTTAATGTTAATTGATGTTGGGAATATGAGACAATTTTGATGTCATTTTCTGATAAAGGGGAACACATTCTATTTTACCCCTTTAATGTTACATGCCACTCTAAAATATGGGAAATAATTTTTCTAACATGATTCTCTACTTCTGTATATTGAGTTCACTCTCATTTCGAAGAGAACTCTGAAGAAAAAAAAAGAATTTCTAAGCAATAATGAAAAAAAGATTTAGACTTTCTATGGGGAAAAGTAGAAAATCTCACTGGTATTAGATTTGTGCCTATAAGTAAATATTAAATGTAGCTTATTTCATTCTGACATTAAATAGATAGAACTTTTGTCTGGGTTACTTGGTGGTTTGTCAGTGTTGTGTAGGATATCAGTAAATAGGCAGTGGATGAGAAGAACTTCAGACATCTCTGCAGTGCTATGAAATTACTCTAAGGAAAACTGCATCCCAGAAATCATTACAACATAGACAAGAGAAGCACAAGGTATTATTCTGGATCATAAGGAGCAGCTTCCATAATGATGCAAAAGGAGTGCTGGGGAAGAGAGAGATAGGATATCTGGAATATGTCATATAGTTGCCAAAAGAAAGGTATGGAATGGAGGCTGCTTTTGTGAGGCAACTGACCATGTCTTGTCTTAGAAGGTAAATGTCACAGAGTTCTCTCAGCCCTTTTAGCTTTACTGTAACAGGTTCTTCTACCAGTATTAGATTTCTTAGTCATGATGCAACTTACGATGCCTTTACCTGATCAACCCCTGACTGTTTAGCCACAGGGGCCAGCCATTTAGTTAAACTATCACCCTACAAGTCATTACAGTAGGACTTGAGAGGAGAAAATGTTTATAAGAAATCCAAAATGAAGACATTTACATTGTTTACATTGTGTCACAACAGAAATGTAGAAGCGTCATCAGGTATAAAAAAAATGTCAATCTCATCATTACAATATAAAGTTTTATTGCTAACTTGGTTACTTTAGATCAAGAATACCATTCACTGAAAGAATTATAATTGTTTTGTTTTTTGGAGAAGAAGAAGCAGTGAGGTGTAGTAGATGGAGTGCCAACCTCAGAGGCAGGAATAAGTGAATAAATTATTGAATGAAAAATCATTTTAAGCACTTACTATATTCAATACACTATTGAGCATAGGAGACTCAAAAAGAAAAGTAGGACAGTTCTTGTTGTCAAGGAATTCATATTCTTATCTAGGAAGGCAATTAACATATCAGTTGCAAGTCAAATGGAAAGACCTACTGGTCCTGATGGCACAGTGGAAAGGATACAGGATTCAAGTCTAGTCTCTGATATATTAGCTACACAAATTGGGAGACACTACCTAATCCCTAAAGTACTCTCAAAGACTTTAACTTGATGAACAGTTGCTGATCTGCATTGTTAGAAAGATTTTTCTTACCAAGAGTTCCCTCATCAAAGACATTATAAGGTTATACCAAAATAAAACAATGTAAATTATATATTGGATACAAAAGTAGATTTATAATTTAATTTTCCTTACATCTACTCCAACATTCTTTGTAATGCATGATATTCATAGTCAGGCATTTTTAATTTTTTCCATACTAGTACTCTGTTCACTACAGGATAGCACACAGTATAGTATAATGGAAATAGCATTACCCTCTGAAGAATTCATCTCACCCAAACCTCAGTGTCCCATACTCAGTGGCCTTGAAAATATTATTTTAATTCTTGGGGCTCTAATGTATAATTTTAAAGGAAAAAGATAAAGACTAGACCAGAAATTTCATTGACATAGGGAACTCCCACATGGAGAGACTCCCTCCTCTGATAAAAGTTGGTATCTTCTCTGAAAATCCTAGTCTTGGAGATTTATCTAAGTGCAGAGGTTCCCAAAGTGGGCAATACCAACCCCTGGAGGGTGTCGGAATGATGGAAGGGGCATTGTTTAGCCTCCAGTGAAACTGAATAAAAATAAGGGTGTGGTAGAAGCATAAGAAAAGAAGAGAAGAAATTTTTGAAATAAAATGCTCCTATATGTTTCATCTGTTGTGTAGCAGAGATAAAGTCATAGTGATTACATTATTTTCCAAATAAACACACAAAATGAAAGTTACACCTGATCAGTGGTCAAGTCTGCCCACAGGTCTGAACAAGCAAGTTTGGCAGGTTATCATGTCACACATCGTTGGGAAGCCCAGCATGCATCTGTAGGGATATGATACTGTAATGACTTATTTATAATATGATAGTCACTGGATGCAATATTGTGTCATCAAAATTTCAATGCAGGAAAAACCCACAAATTTACAATAAATTATTAAATTTAAGAGGTGTCACTTTTTAAAAAATACATTTTTTGAAATGACATGAATTTCAAAAAAAGTTGAAGTGTTAAGAAAGTAGATTTCCAGTGGGGCATTGAATAATTTTAATAGGGGATGGTAGGTCAAATAAGTTTGGGAATCTCTGCTCTAGGGCACTGAAAAGTTAAGCAACTTGCCCAGAATCACACAGCCGAAATATATCAAAGGCAGCATTTGAACCCAGGGCTTCCTGGTTTGGAGACTAACTCTCCATATACTATGCCATACTGCTTACCTTGCTCTATAAAATGGCAATACTGCTGAAACTACTTAAAGGTAGTGCATTATCTTGGATATTCTTTTGTGATTATATAAGGAGATTGGACAAGAGTTCTGCCATATTATCATATGCTTCCTCCCTGACCCCTCCCCCCCCCCCCCGCCTTTAATTCTAGAGCCTATATATACCATAGTGTAGTTTGCAGGGTTGTGCTACATTATCATTATATTTTCTTATAAAAGCAAAATTTGTGAGCAAACCCTAAGATAAAAATGTTTGATGTGGAAGAAAAATGGAGTTGGCATGGATAGAACCCTGCATTCAAACTGTACCTCTATCACCAACTGAATGAATGACCATGCCCAAGTCATAGGTTCACCATAGATTCAAAATTGGAAGGGACTTCAGAGCTCATCTAGTTCAACCTCATCTTTTTATATCTAGAGAAATTAGTTATGGAGAGGTTAAAAACCCATGGTCCTAGCCTCAGCTTCCCAGTCTGTGAAATGGTTGTACCTGCCTGAGATAGTATTAAACTTTCCAGGACTACATTAATGGCGATTATCATTATTATTTTCATTAATAATCACGTGTTATTAGCTGTATTATATACTCTGTGTTACAACTAACCCCCACTAACACACACACACACACACACAGACACACACAAATACACATACTTACCTCTCTGTTGTGGTGAAACAAAAGAAATTTGAATATGCAGATACTCTGGAAAGAACTAGAGGAAGGAAAGTAAGCAGGAAGACAAGAGGGAGACCTCTTTAAGTATGCATTACAGGGAGCTGAAAGCAATTATGGGCAATAAAGGACTGCGAGAGAGTATGTGGAGAATAGTGAATGAATAACATGAGCAGAAAAGGTGTTTCAAAGATTATATAAAGTGATAGTGTGTCAAACTCACATATATATATAACATACACATCTATGTATGTATGTGTGTATACTATATGTAGTGAAATTGAGTTAAATTTGTGTGTGCTAATTAAAGTAGTCAAGGATATAGAATATATAAGATCTCCTTAAATTCCTTTTATATTTATACAATTATTCATCAAAAAATACAGGTCAAAATTAATGAAACATTTCATCATTCAGCTGTGATCTTTTTTTTGGATTGATATTTAACAAGATTTATTTAATTACTTTTTTATCGTGACTACATATTTATACTTTCCCTAAACTAATTTAGGTGATTCTATAAGTCTCAAGGCAGAGGTTTGTAAATCACCAGTTTGGGACCACATATAGAATATTCCAGTTCAATGTAACCTTGGTCTTAAAGCAGTTAAAGAAAACTACAGTGTCTCCCTGTGTATTACTTTAGCTGCTGCAATGATTTAACTTGATTGAACAAATTCATCTCTTAGAGATGGCAGAACTGAAACTGCTTGAAGTCATTTACACTGACAGTGTGGAGACAGAAAAGATCCTTGAATTTCTATTGTGAAAATGTGCTGTACAAGGAATTTGCCATCTCATGAGCTCAGTGAAAAGAAGCTGCTCAGTCAAATTCAGGAAGAGTCTATTCTTTTAAGAGTAAGTATATAAAATGAGGGTCATGATCTCAAGATCAGTCTTTGTCCTCACTGATTTGAGGTAGCTTGAACCTCCCCTAGAGACGTGGCTTTTGCTGGCTGCTCTAAAAGACAAAAATTGAAGGTGGCGGCTGAACTAACTGTGTCTCCATTTGTGGCTTACTTCCACATGTTTACATGTCCACCCTACCACTCACCACACAAACACATATAAACTGCTTCTTTTGCCCAGTGTTTGAAAATAGCTAATAGAGTTATTCCACAAACTCTACCACACACCCTGGTGAGGCTAGATCTTTTGAGGTTTACTGGATGAGTTGTAGGCTGCTAAATCTTCCCTCAAATAAATCACCTGAAATAATGGGTAATGCCAAAATTCCACCTCAAATACAAGTTTCCCAAGGTCAGCTGTATATCCAGGTGCTTGAATGTTTTGGGATTTTGTTTTTGAGGAGGCAAGGATCCAGATCTGATTCATGGGTGTATGGAATTGGCAGTGAGGAAGCTGTCTTCATCAAAGCAGATCAGCAACTCCACTTTAGTGTGTAGTTCTAGCTAGTGGGCTAAGTTAGGCATTGCCACAGGTTAGCTTGTGTCAGAGACAAAATTTGAACCAATGTCTTCCTCCTGCTGAACCTAGATCTCTTTCCCCTCAGTCATACTGTTTGCCCTCATGAAAACTATACTGCTATTAAACCATTTAAAGATGACTTTTTGTGTTATGTTTGAGATATTACGTAGTCAATATTCAAACAGGATCTGTGCCTTTATCGATATAATTTCTTCCTCAAGTAATAGAGATTGGAACCCAGTCATGCCTGCATATTCTGTGTGACTCATTCCTATTTTCCCAAAAGTTAAGCACTATGACCTTGCTCATTTTTTCGTGGATTCTCTAGGACACTGCAGAACGCTAGGTTGTCAGTGAGGTAATTCTACTCTCAACATAGAACTACTCTTTTTCCATCTTCTTTTTTCATTTTGGTTTTGTGTCATCATTCATTCTTGTCTGTCTCTATAGTTCATAGGATCACAAAATTAGTATTGAAAGGGAACTTATAGGCCTTCGTATCCAATCCCATCATTTCACAGATGAGGAAACTGAGAGAAATTAAGTGACTTGCTCAAGAGCACACAGCTGATGTCTGAGTTGGGATTTTAATCCAGTTCTTCCTAACTATAGGCCAAGCTCACTATCCGTTTTTGTCACCTTGCTGCTGCTGAAGATAAATTGCCCCAGCACTTTAATCAGACATGCAGCTTTCAGCTTTTAATCATAATACAATGAAGGGTCTTTGTCTCTGACTCTAGTCTTTCCATATCTTACTTTGTTTCAGTTTCTACTTATCTGTTTCTAGCTTTGCTTTCTCTTTCTCTGTTGGATATTAGAGAAGGTCCTAGGGGTATATAAACGGGGAATGGTTAGAAGGGGATAAGGTTATATGCATGTTGTGGTCCAGCTGGGTAGATCACTATGGTCTCTGGTGTGGACAGGACAATTAGGAAGAGGATTTTTTTCTTGGCCTGGGAAGGGCTGCAAATCCTTTAAGTGTCCCAGTTTCATTTCTTCTTGACCTCCTAATAATTACTTTTCATGGAATAAAACAAACCAGTGTGCATCTTATCAATTTTATATAAAATCTGTGGCCACTCTTTCAGAGGTGGATAGGGACAAATATTTTCCAGAACACTTGGGCTAATCAATGTGTCATGAAAGCAAGGGGTTCAATGAACAATACACTTGTCTTACAGGGTTAGTATTGTGGGATGTCAGGTCAAGTATAGACTTTTGAGCCTGGATCCGTTAAAAGGGAGGCCAACTTCTTTGTGAATGTTTTCCAGGAAATTTTTGCAACATGGGTGCAGACATGGAGAAGAGAGTTTCATCTTCTTTACAGGAGTCCCCTAATAGTAAAATCACAGTCTTTCAACATTTTGAAGCAGGATATGATGAATGGTATTTCTAGCAATGTACATCAATACTTCATGCTTGAAATTTGTAGAATTACTTATTTACCCAGTGACTGAATATCTTTATAAACATCCAATATATTCTTCAATTTGCCTAATACTTCCAAGTGCTTTTAATTTCAAAAGGTAACTTTTAATGTGTTTTTTTTTTTACAGATTACCATAATGATTCTCCTTTGTCCCTGTGTAGAGGAAAGTTTACCTGAAGATATTTCTATTCCTTTTTTTAGTATATTGTGTATGTGTCTGTGAGCATATGAATCTTGTTCATGACAATCATAGGCCCAGAAAATATATAAACTCTTTATGTTTGTCTATTCTCCTGTCACAAGGCAGGGCAAAATTGCTGAGAAAGTTATCTATTTATTTCTCCTTTAGTGGAAGTGAGCTTGAAAGTCAGAGCAATAGGAGAAAGTGGCAGTTTCAGCCTTCTGGCTGCTATGTCTCAAGCATATCAGAGCCATAGCCTTGTGCTGCCCTGCCAAGTTATACAGCTTAACACCTAAGCCTTTGGCACTTATGCCAGGAATTGCTGACTTCTGGGATAGGCAGCACATTTGGGAAATTAGGTAATGATATCAGATTGTCAATTAACTTGCCTAAAAAAAAAGAAAAAGAAAAAAATCTTCCTTGGTAAAGTATTCTTCTTTAGCATTAAGTTTAGGAAAGAGTACCTAAAACTACAATATGCGTACTCTATTCTATAGACTATAGCTCCAGGCAGTGACATTTCCTCTTATTTCATTCATAGTGGATGTGGAGAGTAGTTTACCAAAAACAAGCAAATAAACAAAATATTAGACTGTACAGTGCAAAGCAAGTGCCCAAAGAACTTTTCTGAGTTCAGATTCTGACTCTGCGCCTTACCATCTCTGTGATTTTGGGGAAAATCAGTTTAACTTTCCTTGACTTTGGTTTCCTTTTCTGTGGAATAGAATAGATTAGATGACCTCTAAGGCATCTTCCGTCTTTAAACCTGTGAGTTTTCCTCTTCTATGTAGCTAAATGTCAACTAGTAGCAATCATGAAGGGGAACTGTGATACAAAATGTTCCAATGCAGTAAATGATCTTGAAATAATTTCAATTTCATTTTGGAACATTTTCTCCCTCTTGATCCCCAACCCACTCACCTCATCTCCGGAGACTGGCATTCTCTATTATGACTGGCATATGGTAAGGCAAAAATTGGCTTGGATTTAATTTCCTGAGCCCTCAAACTAGTAGAAGACATCTCAAATGTTGTTCTGGGGGTGGAGTGTGGAAAGGTCATAGGATAGTCTGTTTCTTTTTAATTGCTACAGATGTTTCATAAAGCATAGAATTCACAAGTGGATGATTAAGAATCCCCTACCCTTGAAGGCTGCTACTACATCTCTCCTACCCCCATCTTCTAAAGGCCCAACATATTGAATTCCTTAAAACTGGTCTCTGATGTACTCTTCCAATCCTATGAATTCTTTGTTTTTGTCACTCTTCCTTGCATTCTTTTTTATTGCTCAATTTGAAGGGTTCTCAAATGAAAGTGCTTAGGGGTATGAACACTACTCAGCACACTGTAAAAATCCTTATCTTCATTCACAATTAATGAGATTGCCTAGGATAGAGCACCTTTCTATGATCACCACCTTTCAATCAGTCAATAAATATTTTTATACACCTATTATGTGCTAAGCAAAAGACAGTTCCTGTTCTCAGGTAGTTCACAGTTTAAATGGGGGAGACAACAGGCAAAAAAATATGAACAAATAAGACATACGTGATAAATTAGAATTAACTCAAGTAGAAAAGCCACTAGCATTAAGGGAATTAAGAAAGGCTTCTTGCAAAAGATGAGATTTTAACTTGCACTTGAGAGAATCCAGGAAAACCAGGCCGGAGAGAGCTCTGAGTATTGGTGTCTGCCAATGGAAATGCCGGGAGATGGGGGATGGAATGTCGTGTAAGGAATAGCAAGGAGGCCAATATCACAGGATAACAGTGTAAGTAGAGGTGATTGTAAGAAGACTTGAAAGGAAGAAGGTGAAAATAATGAAGGGATTTGAAGGACAGAGCATCTTATATTTTATCCTGGTTGTGATAGGGATCCTCTCAGAGTTTATTAAGTGAATGATCAGATCTGTGTTTCAGGAAGATCAGCTGAATAGTAGAGTGAAGAATTAACTATAAAAGGGTAAGAGACTTGTTAGAGGGAGACCAACCAGCAGGTCCTATCTGATGCCTTTGATTCGATTCACGTGCTCCTTATTGGATCTTGGGAAAATCACAAAACCTTGGTGCCTGGTTCCAAAATAGATTTATGCTAAATAAACTCACCTGGTCCCTGCAGCAAGACAAGCCTTTTACACTTCCCTAACTGCTTCATCAGGCAGCTAGGTGGCACAGAGCATGGAGTACCAGGCCTGGAGTCAGAGAAATTCCTCTTCCTGAGTTCAAATCCAGCCTCAGACACTTACTAGTTCTGTGACCCTGAGCAAGTCACTTAACTCTGCCTTAGTTTCCTCATCTGTAAAATGAGCTGCAGAAGGAAATGGCAAGCGGCTCCAGTATCTTTGACAAGAAAAACCCAAATGTAGTAGTAAAGAATCAGTCATTATTGAAATGGTTGAATGATAAATTGATTCTCCATTCACTATAGGGTCTTTCACAAATATATATTAACCTTCTTCAAACCTCAAATGACATCCCTTTCTCTCACTTTAGAATGTTGGGTAAGTTTTATATCTTCTATCAGAATATAAGCTCCTGGAGGGCAGAGACTATGTCACTATTGTATTTATATCCCCAGAACATAGCATAGTGTCTAGAACACACCTGGTGCTTAATAAATGCTTATTGATTGATTAAACATAACTATATTGTGTTTAGAGTGATTTAATTTTTTTAGGGATAATTAATATTATTCATTACCTTTCTTACCCATTTTTAACAAATGTTTATTAAGTGCTACTCTTCGAAGAGCTCTATGCTAGGAAGAGCTAAGTCTGTGAATTCCCTGAGAGCAGGACAGTCCATATTGTCTACAGGAGGCATGTGTTCCTATGGATCTTACATTATAATGATGGAATAAAACTCATACACATGTATACAGGTTTCAGTGACCAGAAATACAAATGAAATCTATGGATGTTCAGTCCAGTGGACACAGACAAGGCAAAGGAGATGATGATGAATCTTGAGCATACCTTTGTCTATATGTTTTGTCCCATGCCTATTTGGGCATATGAGATTATGGAAGGGATTTGCAGTTGAACTGTGGGTCTTTGGTAGTCCCAAAACCTTGGAAGGAATTGGGCACGTAGTTTCTATCTGAACGTTGTTGAACTGGGCTAATATTCAGAGATTCATATCAGGAGGTATAATCATGTTCATTATAAACTGTAACAAGGTCACCATTGAAAGACCCAAACCTCTTCACTAGAAAATCCCAAAAGACAAATTCAAGCCTAGCTATTTAGCTTGGAATGACTCTGCTCTTTGTTATGAAGGTCTTGCTACCCAAGGCAAAGATTGAGGTGAAAGAGCAGACTTTGAAGGGAGCACAATTGATCATCACTTAAAGGGGAGGGAGTAAAGGAGGGGCTATAACAAATATTATTATCATTGCCATTACCTATTTTATTTTCCTGGTTCTGCTTACTTGCACTGTATCAGTTCACACATCTTACCATGTTTTCTAAAATCCTTGTAATTGTTGATTCTTGTGGTGATGCAATATTCCATCACCAAAATTCTGTCATCAAAAAAAAAAACAATAAGAAAAATAAACTTTGAAGTACCTTTCCTTATTTGTTCCAAATAAATAAAGAAATATGCCTTCATACCTAAGGTTACTTATTTTTGCTTTATGTGTCTTTGTATACATTTACACACACACACTATATACATATATATACCTATCAGAAAAACCTTGCAACTTTAAAATGAAAGAGCATTTAGAAGCCCACTCTTATTGAAGAGACAGAATTCACTATAGCCAAGATTTCAATGGAAGCCAAAAAATGTGAACAAAGAAAAGATTCATAACTAAGTTCCTGGTGGGGCTATATTAGTCAGTAGCCATTGAGGTCTATGTATCTAGCAGAGATCATAAATCCAATGGAAGAGCATCAGAAAAGGATGACATACCCAGTGAAGAAAACTGGGGAAGAGTCCAGATAGAAGAAAAAGAAGCAGAAGCAGAAATCAGTGTCCTAGTATCACTGGAAACATGAGTTGCCCTTCAGCATTATGATCATGTATTACTTACTGGTTCCCCTCTATGTAGCCTGGTATAGCAACAATTTTGCTAGCAGCTACTGTGGCTGTGTAAAACAAAAACGACCAGCACACAGAAGGCCTCTAACACGGTTTCTTTGATTTGCTTTACTAAGAAAAGTAATTTTAAGAGGTTAGCAATCTTACTTTAATCACACATACAAATATAACTCACTTAATTCAGGAGGAAAAGCCAGCAACCTGAACTTCAGAGAAAATACAAATAAGTTACAAACATACATTATAAACAGACCAAATACAGACCAACATTTGGGTTAGCAAAGCCAGGGGGCAGATAAAATGGCTTACCCAGAGTCACTCGCCACTCTTCCGGTGAGCAGGAGCCCCCAAACCAAACATCCAGGTTTCTTTAAAGCCGGGGGTCTCTTTACAACTGTTGCCCATAGCCTCCATATCAACACTCCTCCATGAGTGAGCTCCAGACAAAATGCTAACTTCTGAGTTTTTATACTCCCTTCAGGGCTTGAAGGATTCACACCTAATCAGCAAATGGGGTGATGCTGGGGCTTTACATCTAGTTAGCAAAAGGGTGTGTTCGTGGTGCCTGACACCTAGTAAGACAATCAAAGGCATTTAATTAATTTAGCATCATAAAACAGTAAAAAAAAAAAGTCCTACTTAATTACCAATACACCTGGCCAAAGTTATTCCTATGTATGTGCCTCTCTATTTGCATTCCCTATGTGCATTTGTTCTTTCCACTGATAGTACATTTATTTGTGGGAGAGTGAGCTCTAGAATTCCAAGGGAACCATCTTCTTGCTATTCTTATTAATATGGTGTTTTTTTAAAAATTGTTTCTCTCTCTCCCTCTCTCTCTCTCCCTCTCTCTCTCTCTCTCTCTCTCTCTCTCTCTCTCTCTCTCTCTCTCTCTCTCTCTGTCTCTCTGTCTCTTTCTCTCTTACACAAATCACCCCTGATGTACACCACATCAGGGTATGCTTGTGAATATGGTCTCTGCACAATTTGCGAGCAACGAAGTACCTAAATATGGTTCTGTCTTCTCTGAGGACTCTACTTTGTGAAATGAGTGGCTACACCCTGATACATGTAATGGGGCAGCTAGATGGCACAGTAGATAGAAATACTGGGTCTGTAGCCAAGAAGACCTGAGTTCAAATCCTGCCTCAGACATTTATTAGTTATGTGACTCTGAGAAAATTGCTTTGCCTCAATTTGCTCATTTGTAAAATGGAGATAATATAGTAGCATTTGACCCACGTGGTTGTCATTACGATCAAATGAGATATTTATAAAATACTTAGTGCAGTATCTGGCGCATAGTTCATGCCATATAAATGCAGTTATTTCTATGCTGCTGCTACTGATGATGATGATGATGATGATGATGATGATGATTAATGCCTAAGTAGGTTCCTGATAACAGGTACAAAACAAAGTGCTATATGAGATCAGAGGGGTAAGAGGTTAAAAGTCAAAGGGGTTTTGAGGGGCTCTCCTATCAGAAAAAAAGATAACATTTGGATTGGGTTTAAAAGGATGATTAGAAATTTATTGGGTAAAGAGGAGGCAGAAGAACATTCCAGGCACTGGGAATATGCTCATTTAAGGTATGGAGACAGGAAAGCACAGTGCATGTCAACTTGTTAGAGAATAGTCCAATTTGCCTTCAGTGCTAAGTACATGGAGGGAAATTGTATATGTCTGTAGCTTATCTATTTGCTTTTTAAAAATTGCATTATTAATGCACACTTAATTTGTGATCTTCCATGCTACTCCCCTTACCTTCCATTGTTTTTATTGATAAAATCATTGTAAAAAAATAATAAATGAGCAAAACACCAACACAGCAATTTTATTTGACAGGCTACACCATATTGACATTCATAATCCAATGAAAGGGGGCAGATGTTTCTTAATTTCTTTTCTGAGGCCAAGATACATCAATATAATAATGTAACGTTCAACTTTGGTTTATATGTGGTCAAATCTCTCATATGGGCACGCATGCCATCTTCCACTTTATCATAGTCACTACCTATTTTACTTTCCTGGTTTGGCTTACTTTACACTATATCAGCTCACAAAAGTCTTCTCACATATCTCTAAATTCCTCATAGTTATTGATTCTTATGGTGATGTAACATTCTGTCACATTCCTGTACCGCGATTTGTTCATCCATTCTCTATTTGACAAGTATCTGTTTTGTTTCCTTTTTGTTTGTTTTTGTTTTTTGCTACTACAAAAATTCCATGAATATTTTTGAATGAATAAGGCCTAACTTTTAAAACCATGGGACATATACTCCGTAGTTAATTGACATTTACTAAATTCTTTCTGTGTCACATGTACTATGCTAAGAAGTGTACTGCTCCTTCTTTTTCATCTTACACATCTCCATATTAAATTTTAGAAATTAAGTTGACTCAGTAAATTATTCTAGGTATAGCCTTTTAAAAGTTTCATCCAGTTTATATCTTCCTAGTTTTCCAAAGTCATGAAATGCAAAGCATGTGTTTTACCAAGCTAGCCAAACTAGTGCAATCAGTTAATTTACTGAGCATCCTATCTCTTCCAAGAGTCAACAACTCTTGGCATACATGCCAGAGTCCAGTGCACACCAAGCTGTATGGCCTGGCTGAAGCTCAGACAAACCCCAGCTGCTGCTGCCTTAAGGTTAATGCTGACAATTTTTTCCTATTTTGGGGGCACTAGAATCATATCTGAGCTGCCTCAATTTGACTTTGGCAAGGATGTTTGAAAGGTGGAAAAACATATTGCTGCTGTTGCCAGGTAATGACAAGCAAGTGTCCCATTCACAACCTTTGTATTTCCCTCAGTACATTATGGCAATATGTTAATGCATTGCCAGTGTCTCCTTTATCCTATTATCAAAATTGCTAATACCAAAAATGTTAAGTAGTACTTTCCTTGGGACTGATCTAGGAGTGATTCTATTTTTATGTACTACTTAGTATGTGTACAGGTAGTAAAACAAAGTGTTAGCATGATAACTTTGGAGTTAGGAAGATCTGTACTCTAATCCCACCTCTAACACCTACTATCTGTAGGACTAGGGACAAATCACTTAATCCTTATATTCCTCCAGGTAAATCCTGAACATTGACTTGTTAAGATTATGCTTTACTACTGATTTTTCCATGCCTACAATGTTCTCCTTCCTTAACTGTCTTTTAGAATCACTGTTTCATTTTTTTGTTCCAAGACTCAGTTCAAGTGCTTCATTCTTCAGGAAGCCATCTCTGGTCCCTCCAGGTTCCCACCTAAAAGTCCCATCTGTACAGGCTTTTCCTTCTAAGCTTACCTCATATTTGTTTTATATGTTTTTATATACATCTATGCACCTAAAATGCATATGATAATTATAACATTGATGAAATTAATTGATGGATGTATGTCAGTGTCCATTGGTGAAGGGATTTTCCACACCAGGAGTTCCACATACTGATGAAATCACAGATCCCACAAATTATATATATATATATATATATATATATATATATATATATATATATATATATATATGTATATATATATATATATATGAGCTTACTATCAATCTCTGAACTCTATTCATTGACTCTTCTGGTGAATTTATCTTCCAGTACTATGCTTTAAGCTTTTTAGTCCTGGTTTGAAGTAATATGGTAGGAGAAAAGGTTGTTGAAATTAGAATAAAAAAAATGCATTCTCTTTTAATGGCTATTTGACCTTAAATAAGTCATTTATTTCATTTTTCTGGGCTTCAATTTCCTCATGTGCGAAATGTGAGTATTGGAATAAATGAATTCTGATGTCCCATCCAACTCTATGATCTCTATGTCTTTTAAGTTATAGAATCATAACTTTAAAGGTGAAAGAAAATTTAGAGATCATCTAGTCCAATTTTCTCATTTTTTTCACATGAGAAAAGTAAAATGACTTGTCCAAAATCACAAAGGTAGTATGATCAGATTCATTTTAATTATAAGCATCCAGGCCACCTTTTGGTAAAAGTAGGCAAGGAAAAAACGAGTGACTAATTCTCTTTCATTTAATATGAATAATTAACTGAGATTTTTTAACATATAATAATTGTCTCATTGTTTTCTTGGTGCTATTATCTTTATGTGCTCCCATTGATCTTAACAAGCAGCAGCATCCCATCATTCTGCCCCCAGTGCAGCTCTACATTACCCTTCCCATTAAATGCCTATTATCTGTTGCAACATAAATCAAGCTATTCTCACAAGAAGTTTTTTTCCCAAGAATACTAATAGTGCTGAATAGAAATAACTTATGTAAAAAGAGGGTGACATCCATCCCTTAGTTTAATAAGCTTAGAGTCACAGAAGAGACTAAAGTTTCAAAGCAAATTCCATCCCCTGATTTTATGACACCTCCACTTTGGACAACTCTGCATCTGAACTATAATTTCCTCATTTGTTGACAATCTTATGGGAAGAAGGTAAGTAATTTCAGTGTTATTTCCATTTAGAACCATTACCTATGCATAACCAGAGGTCCTAGGCTACCTTGGGCCTGCTAGCTCACACTATATTAGAGTTCAATAGGTGAGGATGTCTTAGTGTAAACTACCAGCACACTCTCTCCCATTAATGGTCACTATCATTTGCAGCAACTATGGGTGGCAGAGAATTACGTTATAAGTATGTACTTTGAATATATATTTATGTAACTATAATATTTTGCCCCCAGATTAAATAAGCTCTTTGAGGTCAGAGACTATTTCATTGTGGTTTTTACGTCTTTTGCTCCTAGCAGCAGCTAGGTGCCCCAGTTAATAGTGTATTAGGCCTGGAGTCAAGAAGATCTGAGTTTAAATCCAACCTCAGACATTTGCTAGCTCTGTGACCCTGGGCAAGTCAATGAATCTCTGTGCCTTTGTTTTCTCAATTGGAAAATGGGGGTAAATATTAGCACCTATTTTTCAGGGTTGTTATAAGGATCAAATGAGATAATATTTATAAAGTACTGACACAGTGCCTGGCACATAGTAGTCACTATATAAATAGTTATTTCATTCCCTTCCCCCCATTATGTATACTCCAAACACTGCTAATACTGAGTATAATGAGATAAAATGAAATAGTCCTGTCTGGGCATGAAATTTCTCCCTCTCTGCCTCTCTCTCTCTCTCTCTCTCTCTCTCTCTCTCTCTCTCTCTCTCTCTCACTCCCTCTCTCTCTCCCTCCCTCCTCCCCTTCCTCCTTTTCTCCCTCCCTCCGTCTCTCTCTCTCTCTCTCTCTCTCTCTCTCTCTCTTTCTCTCCCCATATATGTATATACATACATTCATATATACATGTGTGTGTATCTGTATGTATGTACACATGCATACATATGCACAAAATACATTAATAATTTGGGGAATTAGGAAAGGCCTCTTGGTGTCACTTGGACTGAGACTTGCAGGAAGCCTAAGGTTCTAAGAGGCAAAGGTGGAGTGGAGAAACATTTGAAAAGCCTTGGAAATGGGTGATAGAATGTCCTTTGCACAGGAAAATATTGGATCCCATTTTATTAGAGGGAGCAAAGACTATAGCTGGGAGGAATAGGTCCCATCTGCACAAAAGCTTTTCTTTATGGCAACCATGCCTAAATGCCAGGTTGGGTAATAGAGTGTTAGTCTTGGAGTCCAGAAGACCACAATTCAAGTCTGTCCTCAGACACATACTAGCTATATGACCCTGAGCAAATCACTTAACATCTGTCTACTTCAGTCTCCCCAACTGTAACATGGGGATCATAATAACACCCTTCTCCCAGTGTTGTTGTGAAGATGAAATGAGATTATATGGGTAACACTCTTATAACAGTGCATGGCACATAGTAGGTGCTTAATAAATGCTTCCTTCCCTCAACTCCACCTATGTGGGTAAGTGTATAAAGAACTGTCAGTAAATTTTAAAAAGCCATTCCTTTGGAAAACATGTAGTAGGCCATTTTGACTGCAATGCATGAGAGGGTGTAATGTGTACCTTGTAAAGTATACAGGAGTTAGATCATAAAGGGTTTTAAATGACAAAAAGAGGAATTTGTATTTTATCCTTAAGGCATTGGAGAGCAATTGAAGCTTCTTGAGCAGGTGAATGAGATGGTCAGAACTATGATTTAGCAATATCAGTTTTGCAGCTCTGTCAAGGGTCATTCAATAAGCATTTTTAAACATCTACTAAATTTCAAGATCTGGGCTAAGTACTCTGTGGAGACTGGATTGGAAGAGAGAAGGATGGATGAAGGGATGCAAATTAGGAGGCTGTAATGATAATGTAGGCACGACTAGTCAACACTAGAATGGTGGATATGTGAGTACTGAAGAGCGGACTGAGGTGAGAAATATTGTAAGAGATTGTAGGGCCAATCCAATACTCACAGGAGCTATGACTACTATGAATATGCAAAACCAAAATATTTATTCAAACACCAGAAAGTTGAATGCATCATAGCAGCAAAGAAATCTATGCACATTACCAATGCATGGGGCACTGCCATCCACAAGCTTTCCCTCAGTCGAACCTTCCCACAAACCAAGCTCCCTTATCCAAAAATGTCCCTCTCTCACCCAGGCTAGCTGCTCTGTTCTCTGACTGCCTCCTCTCTCTCCAAGGTGCAACTCCTATCCTCTCTCCCCCAGCTCTGCCTTCTGGGACTCATTTCCTCTCAGTTTGGCTCTACTTCTTCCTGCTCTACCCCTTTGGCAAGCTCCTCCTACCACAGGCTCATGCGACTCAGACTTCCATGTGACTCATCCAGGTCACATGGGCCTATAAATGGATGGGAAAATCTTCAAATTGTATTAACCTTACAAAGATGAAAAGACAAAATTTGACCACTGATTGAATGGGGGTGTGGGTTGGAGATTGTGAGAAAATTGGTCAATTTTATGCTGTTTTCTAGAAGTTTGACCCTTTTTTATTTAAAAAGCTTATATTCCCTGAACCCAAATGTCTCTAATTTTCACCAAGGCCTTGGGTGGGACAATTGCCTCCAATTAAACTGGTCCCCTAACTTGTAGACTTAGAAATCACTATATTTTGGAATGGTTAGGAAAGGCAGAACCTCACTCAATCCCAGAAAGAGAAGGTGAGTATAGTACAGTTATGTAAAATGATTTACAATGAAGCATTTTTAATCAAATCAAAACTCAAACCCAAACCCTCCCACCATCCCTACCTTGCTGATTACTATAGAGGGCAATACCAACCTCCAAGTTCCTCATGCCTCCCAACCTAGGAGAACTCCCGATTCCTCACTATCTCTCGCCCACCTATTGCCCAGGCCTGTTGATTTTACCTTTTGAACATCTTATGTGCCCTCTTCTCTCTTCTGACATTGCCACCACTCCAGTATTGCCCTTATCACCTCATGCCTGGATTACTGCAATAATCTGCTTCTAGGTCTGCCTACCTCAATCTCTCCCCACTCTCCAGGTCAGCCTAAGATTATTACTTGCTGTTGCATGAGGCAGCATGGACTAATAGAAGGACAATGGCTATCAAGGTTGAAAGAACTAGATACTTCCTTTAAGGTCCAGGAAAATTTCAAAGAATTACTAGCTGTGTGATTCTGGGCAAATCATTTAACCTCTCTGTGCCTCATCTTTCTTTTTATTAAAATAAGATGTTAGGCCACATAACCACTAATGTCCTTATCAGCTCTCAATCTATGCTCTTATGAACCTGTGATCCAAAGTCATGTCATATCATGGTAAGTATGCTACAATTTAATGGGTGATTACTATACCTAAGGAAATAAACAAGTCAGACATCAAAGGGCATACAATGTTTAGTCCGTCTGAATTCAGAGTCCCATATCTTCAGAAGCAGCAGGACCAAGGGCATGGGGCTGGGGGGTGGGACAAACAAACAAACAAAAACAACCATTCAATCATAGTTGTATAGCAAAAGGTTCAAGGTGATGAAATGTGGAAAGAAGATAGAAGCTCAACATTCATTAGTGTGATAAAATACCAGGAAGTTAAAAAAGGGGGAAGTATATTGTGAAGGCAGTTTGTTTATGTACGATATATAGGCATAATGTATAGGTCAGGTTGTCTTGCATAAAAAATCAATCCAAATGACCTCAATTTCTCTTTGGTGATGTGTTATACATTTCTCCTGAGTTGTGGACTCTGACCACCAAGATGTTGAAATTAACCTAGCCTGTTGAATATTTTCAAATTGAACAAATGAAAACCACGGCAGACTGAACCTGGGCTAAGTAGACTCTATTAGCTTAGTAATGAGCTGTGTGTGTCTGTCCTCTGAATACAAGCTGAGCTAAGGTAGAAAATGCTCATTATTGCCAGGGTAGTTATTGGTTGATCAATTTCTTTAGATTCTCATGAAAACACCCACCAAGACACTGAAGTGTTATAAGGGAGAGGGTATAGGAATGTCTTTACATTATGGAAATTATTATTCCTTAAAATATTAAGGTAAGTAACTTTCTACATGTAAATTAGTCCCTTTAGTGCCTTGAAAGAACTTCTTTTCCTGTGACAGAGTTAAAGTGATTTCCAAAATGAAGTGGTTTGTCTTTTCCCTTGACCCAAAACATTACAAATTATCTCAGATTACCCAGGAAGAAGAGGAAACATCAGAAGCGGAAATGAATTATGAAATTATTTAATTAACTGAGAAGCACAATGTGCTGTCGAGCTTATGTATATATTATGATAAATAAAGGATTTTATACTTGTGATATACTGGGTTGAAAATAAATAATGGATTCCTGCTCTTCCTGCACTCAAGGGAAAACAAATTATTCTAATTTCTCATTAAGCATACATAAACATCTTATTAGGTTAATATTTTATTAGAATGCTTTTTTATCTCTACATCTAAATAGGTTTGTCCCATTCTTCTACTTTCTGCTAGTAAAGTCACTTAGGTAAAAGATATGGGGAATGGGAATTAGAGAGGTGGGACCAGAAAGAAAAGAACAAAGAAAAAGCCTCTTACTCAATTGTCCCAGTTTCTCTTTTTTATAGGTGAAGTAGGTTATTATAAGTAGGTTATTCTTCTCAGCATATAAAGGTTATGAGAGGCCACTTGTACTTTGACACTAGTTAATACTAGCCAGCAGATAGAGAACATTTAAATGTGAGGAATAAGAACTGAGTCAAGACTGGTATATGTGAAGGAGTAAGAAATGTATTTGTGAGGTCACTGATTTGAGGAACTGCAAGACGACGAAATTCCTTCTTTCAGTGCAGATTAGCACCTGATCTGAAACTTGAGCAGTTAAGTGATTTGTCCAGAGAAACAGCGCCAGCATGTTAGCTATTATTCTATGATCCAGGTTTTTCTGGCTCTGAAGCCAGCTTGTGATCCATTAGACCCTTATGCCTTTCTTCTGTAAAGGGGCATGTCTGGGAGAAGGCTGAGAAAGAGTCTTAAAAACAAACAGTTAAAACAATAAAAGCAGCTTACATTTATGTAGCACTTTTTTTGGGGGGGGGGCAGGGCAATTGGGATTAAGTGACTTGCCCAAGGTCACACAGCTAGTACATGTGTCAAGTGTCTGAGTATGTAGCACTTTTTAAAAGTACCTAATATTAGTTATCTCATTTAAACCTCATAATAATCCTGTGAGATGTGGAAAATAAATATTGTTATGCTCATTTTATAGTTAATGAAACTAAGGGCACTACAGTTACATAATTTGCATAGGTTCACTTCACCAAGCAATGGCAGAGCAGGGATTTAAATCTAGGTGTTTTGGTTCGATATGCAATTCGGTATCCTTTAATGTTTTATTTATCTTGAGTTTCAGTTGCTGGCTATTTCTGTATTATACTTTGCATTCTCTTCTTTCCCTGCCCCTCTCTTTTGCATTCATTGCAAGCTTCAGCTTTTCCTAGACTTTAGTATTAGTGATTTTCCTACAGATCCATGCAACTCTAATTAATCTACCCATTTTATTCTATTTTTTATACATCTTTAAATATTTGCAGTTTTCAAAGATCTCTGCCCTTATTCCCTTTTTTTCTCTGGAATCATCATTGTTTATGTCATTACAACTTTTTTCTTGAGATATCCCACTTTCATTGAGATCCCACCTCTCATGAAAATTTTTGGTCATGATATCTTACCTATCTTTTCTATTTGTATAAAATATGTGCCCTGAGTAAAAGAGCAGCAGCTTTACTTTTACCACAACAGAGGTTTGGACAAGGCCAGAGGTGGCACTGAACCATCACAGTGAAGAAATGATGTGCAAGAGTCGTTTCTTTCTGGCATCAGCAATATTAGGCTACCAGCTCACTCACTAGGTAGAAGCATTAGTAGCACTGTATAAGAGAGTCCCCAGACTTTCTTTCCTGTTTACTCCTATTGGCTTTTATGTAGCCTAAGGGTATGATTAATGCCCAGCAATAATTGACAAGTTTTCAGGTGGCTATATCCTATGTTCCCATAGGTTGTGAATCCAATTTTCACATCAGAGTGTACGTCAAAGTTTTACTAGCTTATAAACAGATGAAAGCATATTTCCATGTTAATTCTTTAAAGAGATTTAGAATTAAAACTGAGATATAAGGATGTCCTAGTCACTGCTGTTAGAATGTGAACTTTCCCTCTCAAACCCATCCAAACCCAGTTTTCTGTGCCTTTTTTTTACAAAGGCTCATGAACAGACACTTTTAAGGAAGTGATCTGCTATTATCTCTCATTCCTCTCACTACTATTTCAAAATCACACTATATAGAGAAATCATTTTACCATCCTCCTTAGACAATCATGACTTGAAATCCAAGTGAAAGCTTTTTTATTTTTTATTGTTTTTTTTTTCTTTATAACAACAGATCTATCTCAACTCTAGATAAAATGCACTATTTCAAGGGCAGAGCTGAGACTGTGGAGAAAAGGCAGGAAGTTGCCTGAGCTCTCTCCACTTTCCCTCAGAAACAACATTAAATCAAGCCTGTAAAAGAATAATGGAGTGATAGGATCCACAAAATCTGAAGGGAAACAATTTTCCAGCACAAGATAACTTAGCAGGACTTCAGGAAAGGTCTGTCTAACTGGGGTAGAAGAGGAGTGCAGCCCAGCATAGGTGGTGTCAGGGCAAGTCAAGGGAGGCTCTTAGGCACAGTACAGATAAGCAACTGAGGGTTCACAGTCCTGGCTCAGCAGGCCAGTGGCATAGCAGGACAGCTGTGAAGCCTCCAGCCCCAGTGCAGCAACTAAACTGCCAGCCCCAGAATTCCTGACACAGAAGGCAGAACTAGGCTGGGCCACCCCATCACCATGAACAAGCCACCAACGCCAATGTTCCTACACAGAAAGCCAGTGATCAGGACCCTTGCCCTCAGCACAAAAAGCTTGGGATAGTGCTTCCTGTACTCCAAGAGTAGAGCTCAAATTTAGAAGTCATGAAATAAGCTAGAAAATAAGTGAAAAATACAAAAAACCCCTCTCCATAGAAACCTACTATGGCATTAGAGAAGATCAAAACCCAAACTCAGGAGAGGACAAAAATGTCTACGTGTGAAGAATCCTTAAATAGGAATATGAATTGGCCTCAAGCCCAAAAAGTCCTCTTGGAAGAGCTCAAAAATGATTTTAAAAATAAAATAAAAGAGGTAGAAGAAAAATTTAGAAAAGAAATGAGTTATCCAGGAGTATCAGGGAAAAAGAATCAGTAACATGGAAAAGGAAGCAAAACATTGACTGCAGAAAACAACTCCTTAAAAAATAGAATTGACCAAATGGAAAAAAAAATCCACTTAAGAAAACAACTTTTTTTTTTTTTTGCAGGGGAGAATGCAGGGCAATTGGGGTTAAGTGACTTGCCCAAGGTCACACAGCTAGTAAGTAGATGTATCAAGTGTCTGAGGCCGGATTTGAACTCAGGTACTCCTGAATCCAGGGCTGGTGCTCTACTTGCTGTGCCACCTAGCTGCCCCTAAAACAACTTCCTAAAAAGTAGAATTGGCCAAATAGAAAAGCAGGTACAAAAGCTAACTAAAGAAATTAATTCTTTAAAAATTAGAATTAAGTAAGTAGAAGCTAGGTGGTGCAGTGAGTAGAGCACCAGCCCTGGAGTCAGGAGTATCTGAGTTCAAATCCTGCCTCGGACACTTGACACATTTACTAGAATGTAGCAAAAGGAAGCCAAAGGCTTTATGAAAAATCAAGAGTCATTCAATTAAGGATTAAAAAATAGGGGCAGGGGGGCGGAGCCAAGATGGCCGCATGAAGGCAGCCTCTTACCGGAGCTCTCTCACAAGGTCTGTCAGATTTCCATAAAAAAGTGAATTTGAGCAGATTTGAGAGAGTCAGAAACCGCGAGCAGTCTGCGTGGGGCAAATTTCCGAGCCGGGAGAGTCTGAAAGGCCAGAGGAACAAACCTGCAGGCGCGGAGAGTGCTCGGTGCGGAGCTGCTCCAGACCAAGGCGGAAGCGGCCGGCCGGGAAATCCACGTGGGAGACGAGCTGGGAGAAAGCTGGGCGCCCGAAACCGGCAGAGATCCCCAGGCCTCCCAACACAGGACGGCAGTCTCTGGGAGCGACGAGAGGCAGCGCAACGCCAACAGCCGCGAAAACACCCAGTTCTGACGCTTGCAAAACCCAGGATCTCGGCCTCTTGAACTTCCGGAAGACTCAATGGCTAGGTAAGCGGCTCTAACCCCTCCCCCCCTCACCCAGAGAATTCCTCGGGAAAAAAAAAAAAAAAAAAACTGAAACAGAGGAGAGAGTAGAGGGGCTTCACAGGACAAATACTAGAAGCTCATTAGTCCCAGAGGGGAAGAGCCGGCAGGGGGCCAAGCCAGGAGCCCAGACGTAACCTTGCTCCCCCAGGGGAAGCGCCAGTCATCAGCTCAAACAACAAACAGCTGAGACCATTGCTGAAAAGCAAGTGCTGGAGAGCACCCATAGGGAGTGAGACGCCAGGGAGCCAGACCCCTCCCCCACACCTCAGGAAACTGAAGGTTATAATTTTAGACTCACAACCCCCAGAATAAGAAAGCTGGGACAGAAAGCCCTGAGACTCACAGATAGAAATTCGTTCTAACGCCAGCAAAAGGCAATCCAACATGAAGAAGAACACAAAAAAACCGAGGACAATAGATTCTTTTTATGGAGACAGGCAGGATCAAAATATCGACTTAGAAGAAGATAGCAATGACACGGTAGATACATCAGATACCTCAAAAGCTAATATGATCTGGTCTCCAGCCGAAAAAGCACTGCTGGAAGAGCTAAAAGAGGATTTTAAAAACCAAATTAGGGAGCTAAAAGAAAATATGGAAAAAATGGAAAAAAGGGAGAAAAAATCCACTGACGAAATCAAGTCCCTAAAGAATAAGATTGGTGAAATGCCTATGGAGATTCAGAATCTAGAGAGAGAAAAGGACACCCTGAGAGGTGAAATCAACCAATTGAAAATGGAGGCTCAAAAGCAAAATGTAAACACTAACTCATTTAAAATTAGACTTGAGCAAGTGGAAGCTAATGAATCTATGAGGCATCAAGAAGTAATAAAACAAAATGTAAAGAATGAAAAAATAGAAAAAAATGTGAAATATCTGATTGGCAAAACAACTGACCTGGAAAATAGATCCAGGAGAGACAATTTGAGAGTTATTGGTCTACCGGAAATCCACGATGAAAAAAGGAGCCTTGACAGTATCTTCGAAGAAATTATCAAAGACAACTGCCCAGAGGTCCTAGAACCAGAGGGCAAAATAGTCATTGAAAGAATTCACCGATCACCCCCTGAAAGAGATCCCAAACTGAAAACACCAAGAAATATTATAGCCAAATTTCAGAGCTATAAACTTAAGGAGAAAATACTGCAAGCAGCCAAAAAGAAGCAATTCAAATATCGTGGAACTACAGTCAGGATCACGCAGGATCTCTCAGCTTCCACATTAAAAGACAGGAGAAATTGGAATATGATATTCCGAAGGGCAAAGGAGTTGGGACTACAACCAAGGATCAACTACCCAGCAAAACTAAGCATAATTTTCCAGGCAAGGCGATGGACATTCAATGAAATAAGGGAATTCCAGACCTTCCTGATGAAAAGGCCAGAACTCAATGGAAAATTTGATCTCCAAATACAAACCTCAAGAGAGACATAAAAAGGTAACCGGGGGAAAAACCCCACAAATTTCATTAACCAATAAGCTTAGGTTGTTTACATCTTTATGTGGGATTATATCATCTTATGTATGTTTTTTATGTATATATATATATATACATATACATATATAAGTCATTCTTGTGAATGGTACAACTATTGTGACAAATGAAAGGGATATACATAGGTTGTGAATGCCTGTATAAAGTAACTGATGTAAAGATATAAAATATAAATAAGAGATATAAAGGGAGGGCTATGAGGGAAGTGATAAGAAGGTTGTAGAAAAGGGTAAATTACACCAAAGGAAGTGGCAAAAAAACATATTATAGTAGAGGGAAAGAAGGGAGGGAGAAGAGCAGTATTTGAGCTTTACTGTCATCTGATCTAGTTCAAGAAGGGAATAACATACTCTGATAAGTTTAGAAATCTAACTTGTCCTACGGGAAGTGGGAGGGAAAGGGGGGAAAAAGGGAGGGGGGAGGGCAGAAGGAAGAGGAGAAGTAGCAAGTGGGTAACGGTTAGATAAGGGAGGGGAATAAAGAGGGAGGGTTAACTGAGGAAAGCGGCGGTCAAAAGCAAAACTTTGTTGGGGAGGAGAAGGGGAAAGGGAGAAATAAAAGCATAAACAGGGGGAATTAGGATGGAGAAAAAGACACAGATAGAAATCATAACCCTGAACGTGCAGGGGATGAACATTCTCACAAAACAGAAGCAGATAGCAGAATGGATTAAAAACCATAATCCTACAATATGCTGTTTACAAGAAACACATCTGAAACAGGGGGATACACATAGGGTTAAGGTAAAAGGCTGGAGTAAAATATATTGTGCCTCAGCTAAAGTAAAAAAAGCAGGTGTAGCAATCCTAATCTCAGACAAAGCAAAAGTAAAGATAGATCTAATTAGAAGAGATAAGGAAGGACATTATATCCTGCTAAAAGGCACCATAAACAATGAAGCAATATCATTGCTTAACATATATGCACCAAGTGGTAAGGCATACAAATTCTTAGAGGAGAGGTTAAGGGAGTTACAGGAAGAAATAGACAGCAAAACTATAATATTGGGAGACCTCAACCTCCCCCTTTCTGAACTTGATAAATCTAACCTCAAAATAAATAAGAAAAAAGTTAAGGAGGTAAACAGAATTTTAGAAAAGGCACATATGATAGACCTCTGGAGAAAACTGAATGGGGATAAAAAGGAATATACTTTCTTCTCAAAAGTACATGGCACATACTCAAAAATTGACCATGTACTTGGGCATAAAAACCTCACAATCCAGTGCAGAAAAGCAGAAGTAGTCAATGCATCCTTTTCAGATCATGATGCAATAAGAATCATTTTTAATAAAGCACCATGGAAAAATAAGCTAAAAACTAATTGGAAACTAAATAATTTAATTCTAAAGAGTGAGTGGGCCAAAGATCAAATCAGAGAAACAATAAATAATTTCATTCAAGAGAATGACAATAATGAAACAACATACCAAAACTTATGGGATGCAGCAAAAGCTGTTCTTAGGGGAAGTTTTATATCTCTAAATGCCTACATGAATAAAATAGGGAAAGAGGAGATCAATGATATGGGCATACAGCTGAAAAAGCTAGAAAAAGAGCAAATTGAAAACCCCCAATTAAATACCAAATTAGAAATACTGAAAATCAAAGGAGAGATTAATAAAATTGAAACCAAGAAAACTATTGAATTAATAAATAAAACAAAGAGCTGGTTTTATGAAAAAACCAATAAAATTGACAAACCTTTGGCCAATTTGATTAAAAAAAAGAAAGAAGAAAATCAAATTACCAGTATAAAAAATGAAAAAGGTGAGGTCACCTCTAATGAAGAGGAAATCAAAACAATAATTAGGAATTATTTTGCTCAACTGTATGCCCATAAATTTGACAACCTTAGAGATATGGATGAATATCTACAAAAACATAAACTGCCCAGACTAACAGAGAAGGAAGTGAAATTTCTTAATGACCCCATATCAGAAAAAGAAATTGAGCAGGCTATCAACGAACTCCCTAGGAAAAAATCTCCAGGGCCAGATGGTTTTACATGTGAATTCTATCAAACATTTAAAGAACAACTAATTCCAATACTTTGCAGACTATTTGGGAAAATAGGGGAAGAAGGAGTCCTACCAAATTCTTTTTATGACACAAATATGGTACTAATACCTAAACCAGGTAGAGTTAAAACAGAGAAAGAAAATTATAGACCAATTTCTCTAATGAATATTGATGCAAAAATTTTAAATAAAATATTAGCAAAAAGATTGCAGCAACTCATTACGAGAATAATACACCATGACCAGGTAGGATTTATTCCAGGAATGCAAGGCTGGTTCAATATTAGGAAAACTATTAGCATAATTGATCATATCAACAACAAAACTAGCAAAAACCATATGATCATCTCAATAGATGCAGAAAAAGCCTTTGACAAAGTACAACACCCATTCCTATTAAAAACACTAGAAAGCATAGGAATAAGGGGAACCTTCCTCAAAATTATAAATAGCATCTACCTAAAACCATCAACAAGCATTATTTGTAATGGGGATAAACTAGATGCATTCCCAATAAGATCAGGGGTGAAACAAGGATGTCCATTATCACCCCTATTATTCAATTTGGTTCTAGAAACATTAGCTGTAGCAATAAGAGAAGAAAAAGAAATTGAAGGAATTAGAATAGGAAAAGAAGAAACTAAATTATCACTTTTTGCAGATGATATGATGATTTATCTAGAGAATCCTAGAGAATCAAGTAAAAAACTACTTGAAATAATAAACAACTTTAGCAAAGTTGCAGGATATAAAATAAACCCACATAAATCCTCAGCATTCCTATACATTACTGACAAAGCCCAACAGCAAGAGATAGAAAGAGAAATTCCATTCAAAGTTACTGAAGGCACTATAAAATATTTGGGAGTCTATTTGCCAAGACAAACCCAGGGCCTATATGAACATAACTATGAAACACTTTTCACGCGAATAAAATCAGATCTAAATAAATGGAGAAATATCAGTTGCTCATGGTTAGGCCGAGCTAATATTATAAAAATGACAATTCTACCTAAATTAATCTATATATTCAGTGCCATACCAATCGAACTACCAAAATTTTTTTTTACTGAGCTGGACAAAATAATAACAAAATTCATTTGGAAAAACAAGAGGTCTAGAGTATCTAGGATATTAATGAAAAGACATGCTAGGGATGGTGGTTTAGCCACACCAGATATTAAACTGTACTACACAGCAGCAGTCATCAAAACTGCCTGGTACTGGTTAAGAAACAGGGGTGTGGATCAGTGGTATAGGATAGGTACACAAGTAGGTGAAATCAACAAGTTTAGCAATCTACTCTTTGATAAACCCAAAGAAGCCAGTTTCTGGGCTAATAATTCACTATTTCACAAAAACTGTTGGGAAAATTGGAAAATGGTAGGGCAAAAACTGGGCATAGACCAATATCTTACACCATATACCAAAATAAAGTCAAAATGGGTTCATGATTTAGGAGTAAAAGTTGATACTCTAAGTAATTTGGGAAAGCAAGGAATAGTTTACTTATCAGATTTGTGGAAAAGTAAAGAATTCATGACCCAACAAGAGATAGAGAGCATTACAAAATGCAAAGTGGATAATTTTGATTATGTCAAATTGAAATGTTTTTGTACAAAAAAAGCCAATGCAATAAGAATTAGGAGGGAAGCAGAAAATTGGGAGAAAATCTTTGCAACTAGTATCTCTGATAAAGGCCTCATTTCTAAAATATACAGGGAGCTAAGCCAAATATATAGGAATACAAGCCATTCCCCAATTGAGAAATGGTCAAAGGATATGAACAGGCAGTTTTCAGAGGAAGAAATTAAAGCTATCTACAGGCATATGGAAAAATGCTCTGGATCGCTGCTGATTAGAGAAATGCAAATCAAAACAACTCTTAGATACCACATCTCTCCTGTCAGATTGGCTAAAATAACAAATCAGGAGAATGATAAATGCTGGAAAGGATGTGGGGAAATTGGAACATTGTTGCATTGCTGGTGGAGTTGCGAGCTGATCCAGCCATTTTGGAGGGCGGTGTGGAACTATGCCCAAAGGGCTATAGAAATGTTCATACCCTTTGACCCAGTAATACCACTTCTAGGGTTGTATCCCAAAGAAATCACGCAAGCGGGAAAAGGACCCATATGTACAAGAATATTTATAGCAGCTCTCTTTGTGGTAGCCAAGAATTGGAAAGCAAAGGGATGCCCATCAATTGGGGAATGGCTGAACAAGCTGTGGTATATGAAGGTGATGGAATACTATTGTGCCATAAGAAATGGGGATGATGCAGACTTCATAACAACCTGGAAAAACCTACACAACATAATGCTGAGTGAGCGGAGCAGAGCCAGGAGAACGTTGTGCACAGCCACAGATATGTGGATTCCGTGAGGACCAACCCTGACATACTGCGCTTCTCTCAGCAACCTAAAGGGGCAAGGACAACTCCAGGGGACTCACGATGGAGAATGCTATCTTCATTCAGAGAAAGAACTGCGAAGTTTGAATACAGACTGAGGCACACTACTACATGCTCGCCTTTTCTGCTTCTCTTTTGTTTTTGGTTTTGGGTTTTTTTTTTTGTTTTTTTTTTTTGGTTCTGTTTTTTCTTTCTCATGATTCATTCCATTGGTCAAAATTCTTCTCCACGACTTGACTAGAGCATAAATTAATTCAATGCGAAGTTATACATGACAGTGATATGAGACTTCATGCCGTCTTGGGGAGGGAGGGGGGAGGGAGGGGAGAAAAACTGGAGCTCAAAACTATGTAGAACCGTGTGTGGTAAACTAAAAATAAATTAAAAAAAAAAATAGGGGCAGAATAAGTAACATTTACCTAAAACCATCAGCAAGCATTACATGTAATGGGGGTAAGCTAGAATATTTCCAATAAGATTGGGAGTGAAACAAGGATATCCATTATCACCACTGTTATTCAATATGGTACTAGAAACATTAGCTTTAACAATAAGAGAACAAAAAATCAAAGGAATTAGAATAGGCAAAGAAGAAACTAAGCAATTACTTTCTGTAGATTATATGATGAAATATTAGAGAATCCTGGAGAACAAAGTAAAAAAAAAAACTACTTGAAATAATAAACACTTTAGCCAATAAATTCAAATAAATCATTACCATTTCTATATATTCCAAACAAAGCCTAATAGCAAGAGATAGAAAGAGAAATTCCATTTAAAATTACTGTAAACACTATACAATATTTGAGAGTCTATGTGCCAATACAAACCCATGAACTAAATAAACACAATTACAAAATATTTTTTCACACAAATAAAGTCAAATCTAAATAATTGGAAAAACATCATTTGCTCATGGGTATGCTGAGCTAATATAATAAAAAATGACAATTCTACCTAAATTAATTTGCTTTTTCAGTGCCATACCAATCAAAAGAACTACCAGGTCCAGGAGAAAAATTGCAAGCAGCCAGAAAGAAAGAATTCAAATATCAAGGAGACACAGTTAGGATTACAAGAATTCAGCAGCTTCTACATTTAAGGATCATAGTACTTAGAATAATGTATTCTGGAAGGTAAAGAAGCTTGAATTAAAATGAAAAATCCACTGCCCAGAAAAATTGAGCATAAGTTTTCATGGGGAAAGATGGATATTCAATAAAATAGGGGTCTTTCAACCTTTCCTGGTAAAAATAGCAGAGCTCAATAGAAAATTTGATTTTCAAATGCAGGACTCAAGAGAAGCATAAAAAAATGATGACCAGGTATATTTCAGAAAAACCTGGAAAGACGTATATAAACTGATGCTGAGTGAAATGAGAAGCAAGAAAACATTGTACTCAGTAACAGCAATGTTGTGTAATGATCATTTATGATAGTATTGGCTCTTCTCAGCAATTCAATAATCCATGAAAATTCCAAAAGATCCATGATGGAAAATGCTCTCCACATCCAGAGAAAGACATATAGAGTCTGAATGTTCATTGAAGTATACTACTTTCAATTTTTCATGTTTTTCCCCTTTTATTCAGTTTCTTCTTTCACAACATGACTAATATTGAAATGTTTGATATGATTGAAGTGTATGTTAGATTTTTTGCTGTCTTGGGGAGATGGAATGGAAGGGAAGAAGGGAGAAAAATTTAAACTCAGAATCTTATAAAAATGAATGTTGAATGCTATTTTTATGTGCAATTGGAAAAATACTATTAAAAATGCCATCTCTTACTATGTATTGATTTGTCCATTTGTCTATATCTATCTCTCTCTATCCATCTATTTGTGTGTATATTATTTTTATATTTGCCAAATCTTTAAAGTTGTATAGATATAATATATCTAGATATAAATATCTACATGCATAGATAAATATCTAGATATATTGATATCTATACAACTTTGAAGACTTAGGCAGTTATAAATTAATTAATATATTAATTTGATTAATTATTAATTGATAACAAGTTCAAATGCAAATCATAGACAATTCAATTAAGATAAATTAATTCCTAAAATTAATTGTGTTTATAAGTATTATATAATATACATATGTATACACATATATGCATGTATACACACTGATATGCATATATATATATATATATAATATAAATAGTTATATTCCCTATCTTATTTCCCCTATTCAAATTATAAATTCCTTAAAGATAGGAACTTTTTTTCTTACTTCTTTGTATGCCTATTTTTCAATGAGTACAGAAAATACAGTATCTTGTAGACACTAGGCATTCAAAAACCACCCTTTAATTAGTTGATATATAGAAGAACTTACTGAATATAAAAGCTACTGCAGGAAATTCAGCTCTCTTGAAAAACTGCAAGTAGAACTGCTAGCTTTCTGTAACCCTTAATAAAGATAGAATTATATACCCTTTGACCTCTGCTTATTCCATTCACTCAAATGTTGCTTGATGATGCAATCTGGCAGAATTTAGATAATGGTTCATTTTTCTTTATTTTTGTATCTTTTGTCAGAGATAACTATTTACCAATTTGTGTAATACAACATTACTCCAAATATCTTGTAATAAATTATTCCCAGTCTTTCTCAAAATCCTAAAGTTAAAAAAAAAGAGTACGGCAAATCAGTTTTTATTGCTTTGAAATTCCTCCTTGACAGGTGAAAGGAATTAATTAATTTGTCTATAGCAATTGGATGAGGAAGTGAAATCTTCAGAAGTAGAATGCATGGGTTCACATACTAGCCTTGTGCATCATAATAGCTAAAATGTCTTCCTTTCTAGGCAGTGAGATAGTAACGAAAATACTCATTAGGACTTAAGATATTGCATATATTTCTCACCTTCAGGGGTTAGAAATCCACAGCAGGTTCTTTCTTCAACTGTAATAGATTTAGGCTGCTGGAAATATTGCAGGGGGGAAAACACAGTAGCAAAACAGCAGTAGAGAAATGTGTTCCCATTTTTAAGGCTGTAATGAGTTGTAATGGAGGTTTGCAGAACTTATTAAATGTCTCACTTCTTCCCTATCCACTTTTTCCTGGAATACAATAGAAAACTTGCACTTGAGCTCCTGTATCTTTGGAAATTAGCAGGCTACAAGACAACCCTAGTGATAGTCAGACAATCTGGTCAGTAATTTTGGCAGAGACTATTGTCAAGTAAATTTAGTGACCTGGCTGAACAGAAGTGTTTAATGAAATTTTCAATGATACTTAATCCTTTTCATTAAAGAAATACAAAGATTCCTAGACACAGCATGGTGATAGTGAAACCTCTAAAACTTCCAGTTATCCAAAGTCCTTGGCAAGAAAGTTCTAACAAGTAGCAATGAACACACTTTTATTCTCCAATGTGCGAATAAGTAAAACATTAACAATAATGAAGATTGTGGTATAGCATAGTAGACAGAACACTCATCTCCTAGTCAAAAAAAAGATTAATTCATCTCTGACCTTAGACACAGAAGTTATGTGACAGTCATTTTGAAAAGTCCCATAAAACTCTCTATGATAACAAATTGCAGGCATGTTCTTATTCTCATCATCAAAGAGAGTTTATACTTTGAGATTTCTTCATGCTACTAAAATCACAGACCCAGACCAAAACCAAATCAAACCAATAGTAAGCATTTTAACAAGTAGTTTTGCTTAGATTGGAGTAGTTCTGTTTTGAGATTGAATTTTGATAATTTCCAATGGTTTTTAGGAATAAAACTCTTAAGAAAAAATCCACATAATATTTCAAAAATGGCCACGAAATGTTAAAATTCAAAGATAGTTTTAAGAATTCAATAGACAGTACAAAATATATTCTTTATAATTGAAACATTAATCCCAGAAGGTATACAAAGATTAATGACACAATCCTTGACTTCATGAGCCTTACAAAGTGGAAAAAAAGAGAAAGGACATGACAACATATAAATAAAATAAAACAATATAAGAATGAAAGAAAAAGATGAAAACCAAATTGCTGCAAACATTCAGAGGAGAGAGACTACTTCTAAGCCATGAAAAAAATGAAAGTTTCAAGGAAAAGATCACATTTGAGCAGTCTTTAAGAATGTTTAGGATTTCAATAGATTTATGAAAGGGGGAGAAGACAAAGAATGAAGAGTAAAACCAGAAATAAGAAGCTAGGGATTTTATAGAAACAATGAAAGATTAAAAGTTCAAGGAAGAAAATAAATGATTAACTAATGAGGAAACAAATAAGTGAAAGAATAAGTAAAAGATAATTAGCTCACAAGTCAATAAAGCAGCAGAATGATTCATTAAAACAGTAAGAAAAATCAATAAAAAAGCTGACAGAAACTTCACAATGACATTTGAAAATCATGCTTCACAGTCTCAAATTGCGTTCCAGGCATCTCAACAGATGTGGATTTCAGAAGTACACACTGATATGAATAGTCCAACCACATGTACCTTCCTCCTTTCCTTTTTTATTCTTTTCTCCCAAATGCTTTTTTCCAATTGTCTTGGTTATACTTAGCATTCTTCACCCAAAAATACTTCAAAGATTCTCTCTGATTAATCTCTCTCTTCTTTCAAAGTACATAACACAGATATTTATAATCTGTATAGCCCTTCCCAAGTGCATCGCTTTGCTCTATGGTGCCAAGTTGCCCAGGGCAAAAGTGAATAAAATATCTTTGATCAAAAGAGTTATACACATGAAGCTGATATTTGCACACTGACTTTTAATACTGCTGCTTCTGTTTTTTTAGATCTAGTGGCACTAATCTTTTTCTCTTCTCTCTGGCCTCACCTTTATTTTACCTCCTGTTGGTGTAGAAGAACAATTGAGATCATCTATTGCTACTATTATTATTATTATTTATATTACTAAAATTTGCAAAGACAGTAGCAGTAGACTTATAACCTACATAACTTTTTTTTGAAAGGCACTTATGAGAAAACACATTTTCTGGTGAAATTATGTTACAAAGCAAATCAATACTTATTTATACTAATTTTTGAAGAAAAATATTTAGCATAGCCTTAAGAAGCCTAAAATATCAAAAAGTTGTGGGAATTTCAAAAATATATCTGAAATAATATTTAATTTTCAATGAATGATAATTATCTGAAAAATATAGTTTTCCATATTTCTTTACCATAATGTGTTAAGTTCCTTTGAATATCTGTCAATGAATAGCAAAATATGTTTTATTTTCAATATGATGCTAGTTTTAAAAGACAATATTGTCATTCACAGTTATTTAAATGTACCCATGATAATAAATGGCAATAATGGATCACTTCTTTAAAAAGATATCAGCAAATATTAGCTACTTTTTTTATTTCAACTGCTAGCATCATAGGTGACACCTTGAATGAAATATCCTCTTTTTTAAATGAAGTTAAGACTATAATTGGGGCAATAAAGAATTTGTTTCCTGTATTTTTTAGTCTTCTAAATACATTTTTAAAATGCTAAGCCTTTCTACTGACATGAAGAAAACTTTAAAAATGCTCAGGAATTTTAAATACCTCCATTTTCGATCTAGGATCCTTTTGTAACACCTGTGAGAGTCAATGGATGGTGTGTAAGTCACCCAATTGTTACCTAGGCATTATAACAGCTCCTTCTCCCTAGGTTAGTTTGTTCACTCTAACTCGCTTTTATGCTAACAGGTCTAGATTGGTAGGAGGGTAGAAGAGAGAACATAACCTAATTAAGCTCAAATTTTTAAGAGTCCTAGGGTAAGACACACTGAGGCAGAAGCATTGAAGTCATTTATGACTAGCTCACAAGTCCACACCAATGAATTTTAATTCCATAAACAGCCTGTCACAATGTAACACCCCCACATGTTACATCCACATGTTACATCCCCACATTAAGCCAATGGTGTGCTAGCGAATATTTAATAAATAGTTCTTTGAAAAATCAAGGAGCACATTTAATTAACAACTAATCAGAGGCATGTAGATAGAACAGTAAATAAAATACTGGACTTAGAGTCGCGAAGACCTGAGTTCAAATCCAACTTCAGACTGGTCATACTTACTAGCTATGTGACCCTGGGCAAGTCACTTAACCTCTGTTTGTCCCATTTCCCTCAACTATAAAAAAAGGATAGTAACCAAATTTACCTCAAAGAGTTACTGTGAGAATCAAATGAGACTATAAGAGTGAATGGTATATAGTAGGTTTTATATAAATGCTTATTCCCTTTCTTATTCCCATTTAATATGCATTTTAAGAACTTTTTCTCCCTCAATTTCTTAACCTAGATAATCAACAAGAATGTAATAAATGAATCTGTGATTTGAAACATTTTTAATTTTGTTTTGGTTTTTAATTAATTTATTTTTAGTTTGCAACAATCATTTCAACCAGATTTTGAGTTCCAATTTTTTTTTCCATCTCTCCTGTCCCCCTCCATCCAAAATGGCATGTGTTCTGATCACCCCTTCTTCCAGTCTGCCCTCCCTTCTCTCACCTACCCTCTTATCGCCTTCCCCTTACTTTGTTGTTGGGAAAGATAGTTTTCTATACCCCACAACTTGTATATCTTATTTCCCAGTTGCATGTAAAAATAATGTTAACATTTATTTTTAAAACTTTAAGTTCCAAATTCTCTCCCTTCTTCCCTCCACACTCACCTTCACTAAGAAGCAAAGCAATTCAATGTAGGTTATACAAGTGTAGTTATGCAAAATACTTCCATAATAGTCATGTTGGGACTATGTTTCCCTCCATCCTATCTCGCCCCCCCCCATTTATTGTATTTTCTCCTTTGACCCTGTCCTTTTTCAAAAGTGTTTGCTTCTGAATACCCCCTCCCTCAATTTGCCTTCCTTTATATTATCCCCCTCTTATTCCCTTCCCTTATTCTTTCCTGCAGAGTAAGATACCCAATTGAGTGTGTATGTTATTCCCTCTTTAAGTGAAATCTGATAAGAATAAGGTTCACTCATTCCCTTTAACCTGGCCTTTCTTCCCCTCCATTGTAACAACATTTTCTTGCCCCTTTTATGTGAGATAATTTATCCCATTCAATCTATATTTTTCTCCTCCTCCTTATATATTCCTCTCTAACACAATAATTTTATTTTTTTTTTTTTGGATATCATTCCTTCATATGCAACTCACCCTGTGCCCTCTATCTATCTATATATCTACCTACCTATCTATCTGTCTATCTATATATCTATCCATCTATCTATCTATTTGCCTATCTATTCCCTTCAACAGCCCTAAATCTGAGAAAGATCTCATGAGTTATAAATATCACCTTTCCATGTAGGAATGTAAACAGTTCAACTTTAATACATCTCTTATGATTTATCTTTCCTGTTTCTCTTTTCTTGCTTCTCTTGATTCTTGTATTAGAAAGCCAAATTTTCTATTCAGCTCTGTTCTTTTCATCAAAATTGCTTGAAAGTCCTCTATCTCATTGAAAATCCATTTTTTCCCTGAAGTACTATACTCAGTTTTGCTTAGTAGGTGATTCTTGGTTTTAATTCTAGCTCCTTTGACCTCCAGAATATCCTGTTCCAAGCCTTTTTATCCCTTAATGTAGAAGCTACTATATCTTGTATTATCCTGATTGTGTTTCCACAATACTCAAGTTATTTCTTTATGGCTACTTACAATATAATTTCCTTGATCTGGGAACTCTGGAATTTGGCCACTATATTCCTAAGAGTTTTACTTTTGGGATCTTTTTCAAGAGGCAATTGGTGGACCCTTTCAATTTCTATTTTACCATCTGATTCTATATTATCAGGGTAGTTTTTCTTGATAGTTTCTTGAAAGATGATGTCTAGGTTTTTTTTTTATATCATAGCTTTCAGGTAGTCCAATAATTTTTAAATTATCTCTCCTGGATCTATTTTCCAGGTCAATGGTTTTTCCACTGAGATATTTTATATTGTTTCCTATTTATTTTCATTCTTTTCATTCTGTTTATAATTTCTTGATTTCTCATAAAGTCATTAGATTCTTATTTGCTCCGTTCTAATTTTTAAGGAATATTTTCTTCAGTGAGCTTTTGGACTACCTTTTTCCATTTGACTAATTCTTTTTTTAAAGCATTATTCTCCTCATGGGCTTTGGATCTCTTCTGCCATTTTGGTTACTCTATTTTTAAGGTGTTACTTTCTTCATTAATTGGGTTGGGGCATTCCTTTAGCAAGCTGTTGACTTGTTTTTCATTATTTTCTTGCATCTCTCTCATTCCTCTTCTCAATTTTTCCTCTATTTCTCTTACTTGGTTTTCAAAATCCTTTTTGAGCTCCTCTATGGCCTATAACAAATTCATATTTTTCTTGGAGGCTTTTGATGTAGGAGCTTTGACTTTGTTGTCTTCTTCTGGTTGTATGTTTTGATCTTCTTTGTGACCAAAGTAAAATTCTGTAATCTGAGTTTTTTATTCCACTGTTTGCTCATTTTCCAAGCAAATTACTTGACTTTTGAGTCCTTTGTCAAGGTAAGACTCTGCTTCCACAGTAGAGAGTGCACTCACCCAAGTTTCAGGAGTTTTGAGCAGCTATTTTCAGAGATACTTCTAGGTACTTGTAAATTTTCAGTTCTTCTAAGGTGGCATGAAGAAAGAGAGGTTTTTACTCCTTTTGTGGGCTGTGCTCTGGTCTGTGAGTGACCTCCAGCACTCTTTTCTGCCCTAGAACTGTGAGGAGGATTCACTCTCCACAGTTGCCACAAGGTCTTCCACACCAGCACTCCTCCTTACCCCAAAACCAAGAACAGGATTGCAACCCAGATCCAAGAAGAGCAAAGCAAGAAAGTACTGCCTTAGCACCAGTGAAGAGATACCTTCAATCCCCCTCTGATCATCCACTTGATGCCCTCACCATCAGTGGGCCTGGAGCTCTGGAAGAAGCCACCACTTCTTCTGCTGCTGCTGAGACCACGAACACTGCCACCTCCACTGCCCTGGGGCTGGGGCTAGACCATGCTCTTCTCTCACCCATGTCCAACAGAGTTTTCCCACTGAAATTATATGTTGTCTTTTGTATTTGTGGGTTGAGAAGTCTGGAAACCACCACAGCTTCCAGTGATTCAGTCCCCTGAGGCCTGCTTCAGTCCTGTCTGTGTTGGAGTGGACTATGCTGGTTGTGCTCCACTCCCAGCCAGGTGTGACAGACCTTTCCTGTGGCACTTCCAGGTTGTCTTGGGCTGGAAGTGTGTTTCATTCTGTCATTCTGTGGTTTCTGTAGCTCCAGAATTTGTTTAGAGTCATTTTTACAGGTATTTGCAGGGGTTTGTGTGTGAGCTCAAGCTAGTCCCTGCTTTTACTCCATCATCTTGGATCTGCCCCTTGTGATTTGTAACATTTTCTGGTTTCCTATGTTTTACACTGTAACACATACCCAAAGCATTTATAGAATTTAAGCACCAACATTTCCTTAAAAATAAGACAAAATAAGAATGGCTAAGTGGCATAAGGGATAGAGGAAATCCCTGGAGTCAGGGAGACTCATCATCCTGAGTTCAAATCTGATCTCAGACACTTACTAGCTATGTGGCCTCAGGGAAGTCATTTAACCCTGTTTGCCTCAGTTTTCTCATCCGTAAAATGAGCTGGAGAAGGAAATGGCAAACCACTCTACTATCTATGCCAAAAAAATCCCAAAAAAGGGTTATGAAGAGTCAGCCATGGCTGAAAACAACATATCAACAACAACAATAAGGAAAAATAAGGGAATAAAGCATCATAGATACTCACGTATGAATGAAAAAGCATACACAATTACATAAATCTCAAATATAAACCTGGGTTATAGTCTCCCACCAATAGACTTAATATCTAAAATGTAATTATTGTTCTTATTGACCATTCTAGCTCTCAAGTCCACACCAATATATTTTGGTTGCATAACCAGCCCCTCATAATGTAACATCTTCACATAGCACTTAATCCAGTAAGGTTCTAGGAAACATTCAATAATTCTCTCTCTGGAGTCAAGGTGGTGGAACCAAGATGGCAGAGTAAAAGGAGGGGCTTGCTTGAGCTCTCCCCCAAATTCCTCCAAACACCTGTAAAAAATGACTCTAAACAAATTCTAGAGCTACAGAGCCCACGAAATGACAGAGTAAAACAAATCTCCAGCTGAAGGTGGCCTGGATGGGCACTGAAAAAGAGTCTATTGCACCATTCTGGGACCAGAACAAAGTTCAATGTGGTCCACACCAACACAGGCCAGGCCTGAGCAGACCCAACACAGCAGTCCTCAGGTCACTGAATCACTGAGCTGTGGCAGTTTCCAGACTTCTCAGCCAAAAAGCACCATAGACAATTGTACAGGTCAGTGAGAAAACTCTGTTGCACATGGATGAGAGAGGGGCCCCAGGGCAGTGGAGGTGGCAGCAGCAAAAGCAGCTGCTTCTGGAGCTCCAGGCCCACAGACAAAGGGTGAAATCAAGCAGCTGATCAGAGCAGGAGTGCAGGGATCTCTTTGGTGGTGCTGAGGCAGGATTCTCTTCCTTTGCAGTACTTGCATCTTTTTCACAGTCCTCTCTCGTGGTCTTGGAGTGAGGAGGAGCACTGGTATGGCACAGTTTGTGGTGGCTATGGAGAAGGAGTCCTTCTAGCAGTTCCAAGGCGGAAAAGAGTGCTTGAATTCACTCACAGACCAGAGCACAGGTCAGTAGAGGAGTAAACACCTCTCCTTGGATCATACAACCTCAGAAGAACTGAAAATTTACAGGTGCCTGAAAGTAGGTTGGGAAACAGTAATGCAAATAATTCCTTAAAAATTAGAATGGAAAAAATGGAAGCTAATTACTTTATGAGAAATCAAGAAATTATAAAACAGAATCAAATGAATGAAAAAAATAGAAAACAATGTGAAATATCTCAGTTGAAAAAACATTGACTTGGAAAATAGATCCAGGAGATGTCATTTAAAAATTATTGGACTACCTGAAAGCCATGATCAAACAAAAAAGCTTAGACATCACCTTTCAATAAGCTATCAAGGAAAACTACCCTGATGTTCTAGACCCAGGAGGATAAAATAGAACTTGAAAGAATCTACTGATAACCTCTTGAAAAAGATCCCCAAAGGAAAACTCCTAGGAATATTGCAGCCAAATTCCAGAGTTCCTAGGTCAAGAAGAAAATATTTCAAGCTGCTAGAAAGAAATATTTCAAGTACTGTAGAAACACAATGAGGATAACACAAGATCTAGCAGCTTCTACATTAAGGGATCAAAAGGCTTGGAATATGATATTCTGGAGGTCAAAGGAGCTAGGATTAAAACCATGAATCATCTACCCAGCAAAACTGTATATAATACTTCAGGGGAAAAGTGGGTTTTCAATGAAAGAGAGTACTTTCAAGCATTATTGATGAAAAGACCAGAGCTTAATAGAACATTTGAATTTCAAATACAAAAACCAAGAGAAGCAAGAAAAGGTAAACAGGAAAGAGAAATCATAAGGAACTTATTAAAGTTGAACTGTTTACATTCCTAATTGGAAAGATGATATTTGTAACTCATGAGACCTTCCTCAGTATCGGGGTACTTGAAGGGAATAGACATATGTAGAGACAAAGGGCACAGGGTGAGTTGAATGTGAAGTGATGATACCTAAAAAAGGAAATTATGGGGTGAGAGAAGAATATATTGGGAGGAGGGGAAAAGGAAAGATATAATGAGGTAAATTATTTCACATAAACAAGGCAAGAAAAAGCTGTCATAATGGAAAGGAAGAGGTGGAGAAGTGAAAGGGAAAGAGTGAACATTTGGCTTAAGGAGGGAATAAAATTGTAGTAACGATGCACTTCACAGCTACTGTGGAAGTTTAGGGCCAATAACAACAGCACACAGGAGTGCTGCTACAGAGGTTCTTTGATCTGCTTCTCTAAGGAAAGCAAATTTAAAGTTTACAATCTCACTTTAATTAAACATATATATACATACATACATATATATATGCATATATATATATGTACATATGTAAAATTTCACTTAATTCAGGGGAAGAAGTCAGTGCCCTGAACTTAGACTACACAAACAGAAATTACAAGCAGAAATTATATAAACAAAGCAAATGACACAAATCAGCAGACAGGGCTTCTCTCTGTCCATAGCAATACATACATAGTTACCAGAGAGAGAAGCACTAATATCTGGGTTTCCAAAGCTGGGGAGCTCCTTAACAGCTATCCAGAGTTCAAATCACATGCATACTCTTCCAATGAGTGAGCCCCCAAAGCAAAATGCTAAACTCTGAGTATATATATGCATCCTCAGGGTCAGAAGGCATCACATCCATGTGACTCAAACTCATGTGACTTAGCCTTTCTTGTGGCTTCAGCAGGTTATCAAAGACTCTTGATTCAATTAAAGGCAAGCCTCAATCAAAGGCACGTAATTGTCTTAGGGCTGAGAAGCACTTCAAAACAAAAACAAAAAAAAAAAACAGGGAAAAGTCCCATTTTGCTTGTCATTAGAAACATACACACTCAATTGGGTATCTTACCTTACAGGAAAGAAGTAGAGATAAGGATAAGAGGTTGGGTGATAGAAGGGAGGGCAGATGGGGGAGGTGGTAGTCAGAAATAAACACTTTTATAAAGAGACAGGGTCGGAGGAGAAAATTGAGTAAATGGGGGACAGGATAGGATAGAGGGAAATACAGTTAATCTTTCCCAACCTGAAGTGTTTCAAGTAATGATACATGTATAGCCTATATTGAATTGCTTACCTTCTCAAGAAGAGTGGTTGGGGAGGGAAGAAGGGAGAGAATTTGGAACTCAAAGTTCTAAAAACAAGTGTAAAAAATGTTTTTACATGAAACTGGGAAATAAGATATACAGGCAATGGGGTATAGAAATCTATCTTGTCCTACAAGAAAGTAAGGGGAAAGGGGATAAGGAAGGAGTTGACAGAAGGGAGGGCAGACTGGGGAAAGGGACAATCAGAATACATGCCATCTTGGGTGGGGGAGAGGGAGAGAGATGGGAAGAAAATTTAGAATTCAAAATCTTGTGGAAATGAATGTTGAAAACTAAAAAGAAATAAATTAATCTAAAAAAAATAATTCTCTCTCTGAAAATGCAGGACATACATTTAAATTTAAACAGTGGTGGCTAAATGATTCAATAGATAAAGCACGGAAACTTAAATTGGAAGAACATGAGAGAAGAAAATAAGCTTCCTTTAAGCCATAGACCTGCAAAAAATCTATCTGTGATAGTAAGAATATTTATTAGTTTTTTTTTTTTCCTGCAACATGGATTATGCCCTTTTTCCTTCCCTCCAGAAAAATAAATTAGCTTCCTCTAAAAAGAGGTAAAGCTATCATTGGACCTGATTGGCCCTTATTTCCCTAATACACACCGAGGCATAAAATCACCTCCTACATGAATCTGAGACCCAGTGACTTGGTGCACTTCCAAAGACCATGCAAACCAACTGATCCTTCATGATATCCTGCCCTAGTGACTAGACACATTTCCATGTAAAGACAAGGGGAGGGAGAGGACTGCTTCCTGAGATGTTAAGTGCCACTGTATACTCATTGTGTATCTTTTCTGAGTTGAGGTAAAGTTAAAACTCTTTCTATTAAATGTACTATAAATTATAAATGTCTCACTTTAGTTCAACATCAAACCTAGATAAAGACAATGTTAGTGTTGAAACCACTGCCAATATCTTTAGACTGACTATACAAAGCAGCCATTGCTTTTTTGTTTTACTCACTCAGATTTTATGTTGTCCAGTCAGGACAGAGTTACAATAGCATGGCACAGGCTGACCCTTAAAAAATAAAGAAAAAAAGGAAGCATATGTAGCTAGTTCATCAGGATACAAAGTAATTTCACAACCTCTCTCCCTATTTCTTTGACAACAGAGAGCAATAGTTAAGTATGAAGTTTTACCTCTATCCTACTCTAGGTAGCACTGAAGAGCAGTAATTATAAATGAAGCTATTAACCAAAGAAATCTATTTTCCATCCTACCAATGAAGAAACATTAGTGGAAGTCTTTTTTCACCTAACTGGTTTTATCTGCTACATCTCCAATAGAATAACTGGAAACTCCCACCATTTCTTCAATTTTTCTTTTAAGTTTCTATATCCTGTTCCTCTCTCAGATTGCTTTCTTTTAAATATTTTAAATGAAAGTCTCCTGATGCTCAGGGACAACATGACATTTAAAAGATAACTCTCAAGTTTTCAGCAGCAGCAGCAGTAGGAGGAGGAGTAGCAGCAGTAGTAACAGCAGCAGTGCTAATAACAGTAATGGTAATAGTAATAGTAGTAATGGTAGTAGTAGCATAGTAGCAGCAGCAGCAGTAGTAGTGGTGGTGGTGGTGATGGCAGTAGGAATTGTGGTAGTAGTAGTAGTAGTAGTAGTAGATGCAGTAGATTCATGTTGATAGTGATAGTATTATATGGCACTTTAAAGCTGATAGAGCACTTTATAAGTATCTCATTGAATCTTTACAACAAACCTGAGACAAAAGGTGCTATTACTATCCTCATTTTTACTTCTTAAAAAATAGAGATTATAAAAACATATAATTCAATTTGATTGCTGAAAGATCCAGGTGATTATCTGTACTAATTCTTCAAAGTATTTCATATTTTTAACCAAGTTGTAAGATTCGGGTTGTTGATGTAGTTATTTAGTTGATATAGATATATTACTATCATTGTATATTGTACAAACCAAAATGATTTTGAGAAATAAAATAGGCACTTTGATCTATTTACCTTTCAAACAAATGTTGTTTTTCTTTTGAGTTTATACACTTTTTGGTCACATAGAGCAGCAAGTAGAATGATGATAAGATTCATTTTTTGTTATAAGCCAACACAGACTAATAGTGACAGTGACAGGATTCAATTATTAGGGTTCAATTCACATCAATTTAAATTTGATCTTATTTGCATGTAATATATTAAATGATCACTAGATTGCATGTATTGTATTTTTGGTTTTTTTCTTCTGTTTAATTTAGGTTTTAGCTCCATATCATCTCCTTTTTCCTTCGCATTTGTCCCTCCCACTATCAACAAGAAAGAAAGAAAGAAAAAGACCACTACAAACATCTATGATCAAGCAAAACAAATTTCTTAATGTCTCAGTTTTAGCTCTGAGTCCATAATTTTTCTATCAACAGAAGGATAGTATATTTCTTCTTGAATCCACTGGGATTGTGATTAGTCCTTATGTAGCTCAGATTTCCTAAGTCTCTCAAAGTTGTGCATCTTTAAAATATTGTTATTGTTGTAGAAATTTTTCTCCTAGTTCTGCTCACTTCACTTTGAATCAGTAGGTATGAGCCTTCCCAGGTTTCTCTGAAACCAACCTCCTTCTCATTTCTCACAGCACAATAGTATTCCATGACATTCATATACCCATAATATGTTCAGCCATTCCCCAACTGATACATACTCCCTGAGGTTCTGATTATCTGCCACCACAAATTGAGCTATTATAAGTATGTTTGTACATATGCATCCTTTCCCCTCTGTGATGCCAATCAGTGATTGGATCTTCCCCATCCATTCAATGGGACTCAGGTGGGGCCAACAAAGGAAGGCTTAATTAGATGGAGGCCCATACCCTTGTGATGCCAATCAGTGGTTATAGATCTTTCCCACCCATTCAATAGACCTCTGGTGTGGCCAATTAAGGGAAACTTGATTAGAAGTTTGTAGGTAGGCCTACTCCCTTTACTTACTAGGCACTAAGTCTCAAGTCCACGCCCTTTTGCTGATTGGGCTAGAAGCCCTTGGGCCATAAAAAAAAGCATATACACCCAGAAGGTAGCCATTGAGAGCTGAGAATTCATAAATCAGAAGTGAGAATTCAGAATCCAGTGCAAGGAGGAAAACTAAGAGCTCTAAGAATGATAGAGCTGCAGAAAGAGGGTGGACCAGAGAGCTTTGGAAACCAGTGAACTGAAGAGCAAGAGAACACAAACAAACAGAGAGTTAGGATTTGTGTTTACAGGGAGGCCCCAGCAGGGGGAAATGTTACAGGAAGACTTTGTTCCTTGTTATAATACAGTGTTAGAATGTCTTTGTTGCTACATTTAAGTGGGCTTACTGGTTTTGGAATATAATAACTGCTACATCAAATTGGAGTTATTGGTCTTGGGATTTGATCCTCTGGTGTCTAAGGAAATGTTACACTTCCTCTGCCTTCTACCTAGAGAGTTTTTCATACTTTGAGATTCTGAACCATACAGGAATATTCATGATCATCTTTGAGATCATGAATCTTGCCTTACTGATATGTCTTCTTTCTTTCATCCCTTTCGAGTACAAGTCTATCTTTGTAACTCTGGGTCAAACAGTTTAATTGTTTTGGTGGGATTGTAATAATTCTCAACTGGAAACAAAATCACTTTTAGTCTCAGTTTTGTTTACTTTTGTTTCACATGTTTTCATTGTAAAAAAAATGGATTGTATATATACAGTAATTGAATTTAATGATATCCTATCATTTTGATTACTGCTTTGTAGTCATCTGCCTCTAAGAGAATTAATGTCCCATCTAGTGGGTTATACCTCACTGTTTGGAAAACTGTAGGGGGGAGGGGCATAGCCAAGTTGGCAGAGTGAAAGCAGGAATGCAGCTGATCTTTCTCACAAATTCTTTCAGATACCTCTAAAAATGTTAATCTGAACAAATTTGAGAGTGGTGGGATGGACTAGGACACACAGTGTGTCACATTTCCAACTCAGGAAAGTCCAGAAGGTTGATTGGAAGGATCTATTGCACTGGGCTGGGAGAATGTAGAGTGTGTAGGACTACATCTGACCATAGCAGGCCCAGTAGTCTGAATCACCAACAGTAGTGGTAAAAATCAAACCTCTCAGCTCAGAACTCTGTCAGAGCTGGGTGACAGAAGAGCAGGGCAGCAGCTACTTTTAAGACTATCAGCCCACAAACTAAATGTTTGAAACTCAACTGCTTGAACTTCCAGGAGCCATGATAGTGGAGTAAGCTATAAGTGCTTTCACCCCCCCACACACATACTTTTTGACCTTGAAAAACCCAGAGAATATTGCCACAGGAAAAATCCTGGGATAGTGGGGCCAGAAGTAGGGGTATAGCAGTCTTTTAGCTTGGGAATCTAGTGAGACAGGTCCCTCTTGTAGTGACTGAAAGGGGCCAATGCAGGATGTGAGGTATCCTAGCAAACTCCACCTCAGCAGAACAGTAGGAGTTCCTGAACCCTAGCGGGGTGGAGCCTGCAGATGCCACTTCTAGGGTTCTATCTCAAAGAGATCATACAAGTGGAAAAAGGACCCACATGTACAAAAATATTTATAGCAGTTCTTTTTGTGGTGGCAAAGAATTGGAAATCAAGGGGATGCCCATCAATTGTAGAATGGCTAAAGAAATTGTGGTATATGAATGTAATGGAATACTATTGTGAACTAAGAAATGAGGAACAGACAGATTTCATTAAAACTTGGAAAGATCTATATGAAATGATGCTGAGTGAGGGGAGCAGAACCAGGAGATCATTATACACAATTACAGACACACAGTATCTGTGATGACTAACTTTGATAGACTTGGCTCTTCTCAGCAATGCAATGTTCTAAGACAGCTCCAAAAGACTCATGCTGGAAAGAGCTATCCACATCCAGAGACAGAATTGTGGAGTCTGAATGCAGGTTGAAGGAAACTATTTGCTCTCTGTCTCTGTCTCTTCTCTCTGTCTCTGTCTCTCTCTTTCTCTCTCTCTCTCTCTCTCTCTCTCTCTCTCTCTCCCTCTCTCTCTCTCTCTCCCTCTCTCCCTCTCTCTCTGTCTCTCTGTCTCTCTTTCTGTCTCTCTCTCTCTCTCTGTCTCTCTCTGCCTCTATATGTCTCTCTTTTTTTCTTTCTCATGGTTCATTCTGTGGAATATAATTTTTCTTTATAACTTGACTATTGTGAAAATATGTTTAATGTGAAGGCATACATAGAACCTATAGCAGGTTACATGCCATCTTGGGTAGGGAGGGGGGGAGGAGAGGAAGGGGAAGAAAATTTGAACTGAAATATTTGTGGAACTGAACGTTGTAAACTAAAAGTAAAGAAATTTAAAAGAAAAAATGTCAGTAAGGAAAACCTGAATTAGAATCATGAAGGATGAAAAGAGATGAAGGAAGTGTGTTCTGAATTTTTCTCCATTTCCCTATGTAAGCTGCAAATGTAGGATGATGCCACAGTGAATTTAAGGATGACCTTATGTTCAGGAAGAAATGCGACATGCACTAGCTTTGTAATCATGGCAAGTCACTTTACTCTCCCAGTGGGCTCCTAATTCCTATAAAGCAGTAAGTTATAGATGAGTTACCAATATGACATGGCTGAGGGAGTTTCCTCATGAAAACATAAATTTGAATAATAAAAAAATATAAAGGTATATCATGCATTGTGTCAAATATATATTTCCAGTGGTAGAAAAGATTAATATTAGGCCTTTAATATCTTCTCAGTCTCATGGTAATTCATTATAGTTCCAGTGAAAACAGTGAAACAGAATCAGAAATGGCAATTTCATCCCTTATTAAAGAGTATATACAAAGTAGCAATAAAAAGGGTAGAAAAATCACGTGGTCTAATCCTTTCATTTTCTGAAGATTCTCGGAAGGTGTAACTATTGATATTCCTTGTTTCCCTACCAACAAAAGAGCTGAGTAAACTCTTCAAATGCTTTGCGAAAGAATAAAAAATTTAAAGCAATGGGCTCTACTGAACTCTTTAAAACAATTTTAGCTAAAATAAAGGCCAAACAGAGATATTCTGGTATATAGTAAGAGGAACAGTATAATATAGTGGAAAGAGTACTGTATTTGAATTCAGAATTTATTTGAACCCAAGTTTTGCTGCCACCTGAATAATCTTGCTCACAAATAATTTTACCTATTGGTAAAGAATCTAAATCTCTACAACTCTAAGGTTCCAAAAACCTATGGCATTGTATTATTTAATGATCTATAAGCTTTTCTTAGATTACACAATTTAGAGAATAACCAGACCTAGTATATGAGAGGTCTCTAACTGTGGATACAGCTCAATATCTTTACCTAACTTCCAGTATTTTCAAGAGCATGCCATCAACCCAAATTGTTCCAAGAAAAGACAAATATTTCAATAATAACGTATGAGTCTTCTTAAAAAATATTTTATTAAGCTTATTTTCGTCTCTGTTAAAAACTGGTCTTCTTTCTATTCCTTGTACAAGGTACACCATCTTCGGATTCTTGGCATTTTCACTGAATCTTCCCCCCATGTAGAATTTTCTCTTTCATCTCTGCTACTTGGATTCCCTGGCTCCCTTCAAGTCCCAGCTAAATTCTTGTCTCCTAGAGGATCCCTTTCCTATTCCATCTCAGTTCCATCGTGTTACCTCCTTTGATTACTATAAACTTGTTTTGTGTATATAGCTTGTTTGTTTGCATTCTATATCCTCCACTAGACTATGAACTCTCCTAGAACAGGGACTGCCTTTTATAGTTCTTCGTACCTACAACACTTACCAAAGCAACAAGCACATACTAGGCACTTAATAAATGTTTATTTGCTGTCTAATTGTTGTACCTCTATCACTTCTAATTATGACTTCAATAATTCTACCAAAGGTATGAAGAACTTCAGACATTTAACTTACTTTCATGCGACCTATGGACATATTGAAATATATAGTTAAAATTATATTATCATTATTTGATCCCCCATTATTATGGTAAAAAAAATAAAGATTCATATATTTGAAAACCAAGCAGTTGCTTTTGTTCACATATATACCAGATTCATAGAACCTTGGAATTGGAAGGGAATTTAAAGGTGACTTAGTTCAATCTATATTGCAAGCATGGTTCTCCTCTCTCAGCTCCCAGGTAATTGGTCATCCAACCTGAACACTTCTGGCGGCAAAGATTTCCCTGTCTAGGGAAGGTACTCATTAATTTTCAAACAGCTATAATTGGTGAGAATTCATTCCTTCTACCCCTTGGTCCTTGCTTTGTCCTCTGGGAAAAAATAAAACAACTTTAATCCCTTTCCAAGCAATAGCCCTTCAAATACTTGAAGACAGCTATCTAGCTCTAAATTACTCCCCAAAGGTTTCTCTTCTTATGTTTAGTTCCTTCAAATTATCTTTATATGTCATAACTTCAGATTTCTTTAATATCCTGGTTGCCCTCTTCTCTATCCTTTCAGTTTTACAATCTCCTTACAAAATTGTGGCATGCATAATTGAGTATAAAGCCCCAGATGGGATCTAACCAGTAGAGCAATATAACCTTCTTAATCCTAGGCAGTCTATATATGTAGTCTAAGATTGTCTTGGTCTTTTTGGCAGTCACAACCAATTCATATTGAACTTGCAGTAAAGTAAAACTCCTAGTTCTTTTTTTTTAAATGAACAATAGTTGAGTTTTATCTCCTCCATCTTTAACTTTCCAATAAGGAAATCAATCAAAGGGAAGGAAGATTAAGAAATCAACTTCTCTTGCAAAAGCCAAATCTAACTCCTTATTTTAATGGACTTTAGTGGCACTTATTTTTTTTTCCTCAATATCTAGCCACTTGTTTAAAAAAAGCTTGTTTGTTTTCCAGTGCCAAGATAGGAAATAAGACAAGAATTCCCAGAAGTCTCTCCAAATTCCCCTCCAAACAACTTGAAAATCACCTCAGAACTGATTTAGGAGCAGGGAAGCAGCTTACCAAGAAAGCAGGAAAGATCTGTCTCACTGGCATAGGAGGGGCACAAAGTCAGAGAGAAACAGATGCTGGCTGCACAGCAGGGGACCTACTGGAAGGCCCTGAGCCTCAGGGTAATCAACTATCAATGTTTCACAGCCCGCATGTAAGCCAGCAGGCCCAAGGCAAGCCTGTGCAGCACAGCTAGGCGCCACCTCAGGGAGATCACATCTAGCACAGGCCACTTCTATTGGCATTACTATGATTGTTGAACAATAGTGAGATGCCATCCTCAATGCCAGCCATCAGGAAAACCACACTGACAGGAGGCCAAGAGCGAGGCCTCATCCCCAGTACAAGCCATCAAAGATCCCCCATCTCCTGTGTAAGCCAGCAGCTAGGCCCACTGTAAGTCAGCAGCAAGGCCCCTAGCCCCAGCACAAGAAGCTTGGGACAGAGCAGACAAGGAGCCCACCTCTCACATAAATACCAAGTCAGAAGATAGAAAAAAAAAATGAGCAAAAACAAAACAATCAGGCTGCCCTGATATCCCAGAACCAGAAGGCCAAACAGAAATGGAAAGAATTCACTAATCACCAGCTGAAAGATATCCCAAAATGAAAATTTCCTTCAGGGGGGAAATGGATATTTAGTGAAATAGTAGATTTTTAAACATTGCTAATTAAAAGACCAGAATTGAATGAACAAATTTGATTTTCCAGTACAAAACTCAAGAGCAACATAAAAAGGTTTAAAAAAGAAAGGAAGAAAAAAGAGAAAACGTAAGAGTTTCAGTAAGGTTAAACTGTGTATACTTCTATATAGCAAGATAATATTTGTAACTTTTAAGAATTTTATTACTATAAGGGAATATACCTTTTTCTCAGTAGTACTTAGCACCGACACGAAAACTGACCATGTGTTCAGACACAAAAATCTCACAACCTCAGACAGAAAATCAGAAGTGTTAAACTTTTTCTGGTCATAATACAATAAAATTACATTTAATAATGGACAGTGGAAAGATAAATTAAAAATCAATTGTAAAGTAAATAATCTAATGCTAAAAAATAAGTGTGTCAAAGAATAAATCGTAAAAAATGATAAGGTCATTAAAGGAAATGACGAGAATGAAACAATATATCAAAATTCATGGGATGCAGGTAAAGCAGTTCTCAGGGGAAATTTTTTTATCTCTAATTGTTTACATCAATAAAACAGAGAAAGAACAGATCAATGAATTAGGCATGCAATTAAAAAAAAACTAGAGAAAGAAGAAATGAAAATTCTCCAAATTAATGTCAAATTGGAAACACTGAAAATCAAAAGAGAGATTAATAAAATCGAAAGTAAGAAAACCACTTAATTCATAAATAAAACTAGAAGATTGTTTTGTGAGGGGAAACCAATAAAATAGATTAATCTTTAGTTAATTTGGTTTTCAAAAGCAAAAGAGAAAACCAAATCACCAATATCAAAAAGAAAAGGGGTGAATTCACCAATGAAGATGGGAAAAATGGAATAATTAGGAGCTATTTTGCCAACTGCTATATGCCTATAAATCTGACAAATTTAAGTAAAATGTTTGAATACATAGAAACATATGAATTGCCCCAAATTAACAGAAGAGGAAATATAATACTTAATAGCCCAATCTTAGAAAAAGAAATTGAATAAGCTGTCAATGAACTTCCTAAGACAATATCCCTACAGCAAGAGGGATCCACAAGTGCATTCTATGAAACATTAAAGAATAATTAATCCAACTACTATATAAACTATTAGGGAAAATAGTCAGAGTCTTACCAAATTCCTTTTATGACACAAATATGATGCTGATACCTAAACCAGGAAGAGCTAAAACAGAGAAAGAAAGTTATAGACCAATTTCCCTGAGAAATATTGATACAAAAATTTTGAATAAAATACATGAAAAGAGATTGCAGAAAATTATCATGAGGATCATACACTATGACCAGGTAGAATTTATGCCTGGAATATATGGCTGGTTTAATATTAGTAAAACTATCTGCATAATTGACCAAGAGAAATCAAAAGTTTATCTCATTAGATACATTAAAAGCCTTTGACAAAATACAACTCCCATTCCTATTAAATAACACTAGAGAACATAGGAACAAATGGAGCTTACCTTTAAATGATGAGTAACATTAATCTAAAACCATTGGCAAGCATTATCTGTAATGGGCATAAGCTAGAAACTTTCCCAATACAATCAGGAGTGAAGAAAGGGTGCCTATTATCACTGATATTATTCAATATTTGGGTGGAAATCCTATCTATAGAAATAAGAGAAATAATAAATGGAAGAAGTTAGAATAGATAATGAGAAAAAAAGACTATTACTCTTTGTAGATATGATGTTGTGTAGAAAATAACAGCGAGACGAGACCTGGGTTCAAGGTAAATTTAAGTGTGGATTTATTGGCCAAGTGCACGACTACCTGGAGTATGCTCTCAAATCAGACAGTCCCAAACTGAGGTACTACAATGCTTATAAAGGCAAAAACCACAATTACACAATTAGGGAGGGTCGCTAGCAGAAGCAATGACTTACAGAGGCAAAGATCAGCCATTGGTTAGATTCATAGCTCAGGGCTAATTTGGGGATATGGTGCAAGGATACAGGGGTGCAACCATCCTGTGACACAGGGTGATCAGCTTCCTAGAATAGGTGGCCCTCTTAGGTTGTGATCAGTTTCCTATAACTGTGTGGAGGGTTCAGGGTGGAATTTCCCAGAAAGTTACCCTTACTTGATCAGCTATGGTCTGAGTGGAGGGACCTAGCTTGGTCAGCAGAATAGTTGCACCATAACCCAGGGGTGTGGAGACAATCAGGAGAAAGGGGGGGGGGGGGCAGGGGACTAGCCCTGGGCAATCTACCCAGAACTATGCCTTAATCTCTTTCAAGCCATTTCAGGGTATAGGGCAGAGACAAAGACAAGAATATAAAGGGGTTAATGGTGGGCTCAGAGGTGATAAATGGTGGGCTTCAATTTTGAGTGTAACAGTATGTTTAGAGAATCAACTACTGGGGCCAAAAGTAGATACTGGCAAGTGGTGGTGAGGGAAGGAAGCTTTGGCCTAGCAGGCAAACTAAACCATCTTTTGCCTCAATTCTTACCTAGCCTTTAGTCACTGCATGGGTATTCCCTCAGACAAACAGAAATTTGAGAAAGACATTCACTTAAAAAGACAAAGGTTTCTCACTATATGCGTGGCCATTGCCAGTCATTCTGACCTATGTCTTGCCATTGGACTCATGATTCTGGAGTAAAGCTGATGGCTTGGTATAGCCCTGCCTCCTGATGTTATTGATCCTCTTCCAACAAAAGGGAGCTTAACACATTGGGGAAAAAATAATGTCTGTTTACATGGAATTTTATAGGTAGAAAGGCCTAAGGAGACTATCTAGTCTAACACTCTAACTTGGCAGATGGCAGAACTGATACCCAGAGAAAATTATGTGACTTCATTTGTGTTTATGCATTGTTTGGATTTGAGAGACAGCCACCATTGTCTCAGCTTTAATACTAGGCTATTAGAAATAATTCTATAGAAAAAATACAGTACAAAATACCTGCAATAAAAAAATGCTTGTTGTTACTTGAAACATATTTGTATTAATGATTCTCAAAAGTAAAGTGTGTAAATTAAGATGGGAAGCATAAGAGAAAGAAATCCATGTAACTGGGAAAAAAACAAATTTCTACATTGTATGTCTAATCGTTTGCAGCTCTCTTCTCTCTCACACACATAAATATATACACATCACGTATCTACACACATATCTACATACATACACATATACATTCAGACACACTCTCACACATACATCACCTCACAGGTGTATATACATGTATTAGTTTATTCTCATTTCTACTTGAAGACTAGAAACAGAAATGTATCTATTTATCTATCTTCCAAATAGGTACTCCTCATTAAGACTTAACTTTAGTTAAAACATACCATAAATTTGACTATTAATTTAAATAATTATTACTTAAAGTTATGAAAGTTTCAGTTCCCTTAAACTCTGAGAGCTATCTGGTACTTAAAGCCAATCTAATACAAACAAAAGCAAATTTAAAAACAGAGCTTAAAGAATACTCTCACATGCCAGTGGGGCTGTTCTCCCATCAGTCTGGGCAATACTTGCACTGGCTAAGATCTCAATGTGCATATAGAATCTTAACTTAAAGGATTCTGGATCGTTTCTTTTCAGAGATATTCCATAGAGTATCTATCAAAGCAGTGGAGGTATTCCTCTAAATTGTATTGATGTTTTGTGTATTAAGGTCTATTAGTTATTCATTATCCTCATTATTTCAATTGGCTACAGGCTTTTTACCAATTTTACTGTATGTGTCACAAATAATAGCTTTTATGTACTTCTCATATAGATTAACTAATGAACCTATGTTGTAGCCTTCTTAATTATACTCTTTATCAGTCTATCTCTACATTTTAAGAACATGGTTTTCCATTTCCCAGTTACATGGTATCTTGTTTCAGTGTTTTGCTATATCTGTTGTCAGTGAAACAGTTCCCTCCAAATATTTGTTATCTTTGCCTTTTTGATATATCTCGAAAACTAATTTTCAATTCTGTAACAATTATATGAAATCCCACAATGTTTTATCTCCTGTGTATTTAGGTTGACATAGCTATTTTATCTAAACATTCTTCAAATGCTTATTCATTTGTCAAAATTGGATGGTTTTTTTGTCCATAATGATCTACTGACTAGACAAGTTTCTATATAAAGACAAAGAGGATGATGTACAAAGTGCCATTTTCTCCTTCTCACATATCTTTGCTGTGTTAGACCAAAGTAAGCTTCTTTTTCTTAATATTTAATGATTTATGAATGCCCTATTTTGTCCTAAAATAAAATCTAAATTAAAGATATGCTAATGTTAGAAACATGCCTCCAACACCATGGTGGTTATTATCTCCATTTTCCAAAACAAAAAAATGGTAAACTGAGACTGAGAAGTGAAGTGACTTGCCTGAAGTCACACACTGGTAAATGTTGGAGAAAGAATTTTAATATCACTTTTTGCTATTTATAAATCCAATATCTTCCTGATCCCACATTATTATATGTAAATTAAAACATCCCTACATAAAAATAGTATGTACAGTATATAGAAGACAGAATTAACTAAGAAAATATAAACCCCTTGGTTTACAAAATACTTTTTGTCATTTAAATATGAAAGCATACAGGTATTAATTATTCAGAGTTTAAAGGAATGCCACTTTAAGGGTAAGCTATGAGTTTTGGAAATTTTTATATCATTTATATTAACTGAAAACTTTTTAAAAGCTTGAAATAAATGAGTATAATTCTCTTTAACAGATTGTTAAGCATGAAAGCTTCAACTCACTCCTCCAAGGACCTAAGTCAAGGTTAACCACTGATATGAATAATCTCTGCTACCAACTGCTCTGTGCTTAGCAAGAAGAATTAGTCTTGAAAAAATATGCCTTATGGTGATTTTATTGTTACTTTTAGAAGCACCCAGTGCTCAGTCTTTTGCATGTAATTCTCAAGGATACCCTAATGCTTATAGTTGACACTAATCGAAACAAAATAATTTATAACTGCAGGCAGCAAAAAATATCTGATTTATATTTCAAAAAACACTATGCATCTAAAATGGAAATGCTGAGCAAAATTTCTCTCCATTAATGTCAGAAATGCACACTCAGTACAGTTAATTGTGTGTGTTTTCCCTAAGAAAACAATTTTAAATATCATTTTCCAGAATAGATTATGACTTATCAGTAGTTCTCAATAATTTAATTGTTCTATCTTTTTTTAAATCAAAGATACTACTGAATTTCTTTACCTGATTCAACGAAAAGCTCGCGATATTCAATAAGTCTGTCCTTTAATGTATTTTACTATGTTCATGATCACTACTCAAAGCAGAATACAAATGCTCCACTTTTTGCAAGAGAATTTTATACTAGTAGAAGATAATTAGCTATCCGGATCAAAAAAGCCTTTATCTATTAGATATATATATTACCTATATTGTAATGTCCAGATCTATATCTTTAATTATCATAAGGGAAAACAATCTGATACACAAATGCCTATCAACCACAGAGCAATCTAGGTAACCTCAAGCTAAATTTCAGCAATTTACCAAACATTTACTTTTATCTGCTCTATGCTAAATGCTTGCATGAAAAGATTAAATGAGATTCCACCACTGAATAAATGAAACTTTAAATAGGGGGGAGGGGGAGAGATAGTGCATCCCTAATATCTATGATTTAAAAAAAAATGTTCAGTGAATAAAAGAAGTACAAATGCAATACAGTACTAGGCCTGGGGTAGGGGATGGGAGGTAACATTTATTCATGATCTGAATTACATTTGGGTATATGAATGTGTGTGTATGTGTATGTAGGAAAGTTGAAGGATAATTTCATGGAGCAAATGGCATTTGTCCTAGACCTCAAAGGTGAGAGTAGGGGAAGAGAGGCAATGCACAGACAGAGGGAATAGATTGTAGAAAAGCAAAGAGGAAAGACAGGACAGGATATTGTGAGTAGACCAGTTTGACTGGATCTATATTTCCATGAATGAGTATTGTAACATAAATTTGGAAAGGGAAGGTGATACTAGACTTGAATGGCAGGCTTTATTTGACTTCAATAACCAACATTCTAAAGGAAAGTTTAGAGGTGGGGAGAAACTAGAGACCAGTTCAGAGGTTATCTGATCAGCCCGAGGATGTGAAAAAGAAAAGCACAATTAGGATGCTTTTAAAATAGTTTAGGTGGGTGGTAAGTCAAGGTGAGAAGCTATACCAATTCATTAACTGTGAAGTCTGGAGAAGAAAAGATGAATCACAGAAAAATTTCTGTTGTGAAACCAACAAGATAAGAATTCATGCAATGGGGAAAAAATAAAGAAGAGGAAAATTACAAATTTTCAAATATGAATATTTAAGTAAATCAGTCAGCCACCATTTATTAAGGACCTGCTACGCACTTAAGACTAAGTTTCTAGGAAAACAAAAAGTGAAATGATCTCTGTCCTTAAGGGAATTTCTATCAAAAGTGATAATATGATCATTTATAATTATAAAAAATAAATGCAAAGTTATTATTTTTATGAGGAAAGAAACATATATATTTAAGACCAAAATATGCCAGACAATATGCTGAAGAATTTAAAAATCTTATCTTAGTTAATCTTCACAATAACCATGGAGTATTGGTACTATTAGTATCATCATTTTACACTTCAGGAAACTGAGGCATATGGCATTTAAGTGAGTTGCTCAGGGTTACAGCTAGTTAGTGTCTAAGGCAGCATTTGAACTCAGGTCTTCCTGACTCTTGGCCCAGTGGTCTATTTATTGTACTACCTAGCTATCTCTGGGAAATATGTTAGTGGTAATGAAGCTGTAGGGTAGACAGGATCTAGCTATGCCTCATGAAAAATTCAGTTCTTGAGTCAAACCTTGAAAGAAACCAATGATTCTGTAAGTCATAGGTGAAGAGAAATAAATTCTAGGAATTGAGGTCAGGCAAAGGTTAAGAATAGCAATATTTTGTACTTGCAAATGCATGGCTCAAAAGTTGGAGGGCCATGGTTCAAACCTGCCTCTGAGGCTCACTATTTACCTAAACTTGGGCTAATCAAAATCCCTTCACCTGGTATCTCAGTTTCCAAATCTACAAAATAAAGGGGTTTGAATAAAGGCCTCTAAGGACCTTTTCAGCTCTAAATCTATGGAAATGACACTTTCAAACAATAACAAATCTTGGGAGAAAAAGTCAAGATAAAAACTTGGGATTCTTTGTTTTATTGTTATTTGAAGCTGTAAAAGTAAAGAAAATTACCAAGGGAGAACATTCACGTATAGAAAGGAAGAAAAGCAAAGTTAGAATTTGATAGCACAAAAATAAGAAAAGAGTTTGACAAGGAAATTAATCTACAATTTTTTTAAAGAATGATTAATGTCATCACTGAAGACAAAGTGAAAAGAGATCAAGCAGAATATATATAGGCCCACATTGTGGGGTGCTGCAGGGAAGGTGAGCATTGATAAGAAGGCCTTGGCATTGTCAGTGAAGTGACCAAAAGTGACTTTAAAGAGCAAAGATTTAGTAGAGTAGTGCATCTGGACGTCAGATATTAAGAGAATGAGGAACGTGTCAGTGGTAAGGGAACAGAAGCCCAAGTCACATAGTATTATATTTTTTTTTCAAATTAGATGATGAAATACAGAAAAGAGACCGAATGGAGTAGAAGCATTATGGAAAGTGTTTTTGTTTGGTTGGTTTTGATGTTGTTTTCTTTTGTCTTTTGGTTTTGTCTTATTTTCTGTTTTTATTGTTAGAACTGAGAAGAGAATATCTGTAGATAGATTGGAAAAAAAAAACAGCAGAAATCAAATATGCATTGGAGGAAGGTGATTGATCTAGAGGATGATGGAGACATTAGGATCAACACACACAGGTAGACAGGATTAGACTAGACTTTTTACAGGCAAGAGTAGGAGGATAAAAGGATCAAATGCTTTGACCTAGAAGGAACTTAAGTAACCAATTCGTCCAATCTCCTCTTTTAACGCATAGGGAAATTAATGTAAAGGGAGGTTAAGTAACTTGCCCACAGTAACTCAATGGGAGTGAGAAGGAAGATTTAAATTGCAGCTATTTGACTGCTTTAGTATTCTTCTAACCAGAACTTCATCCTCTGAGATGGAAAGGAAAAAAGAACTTTGAAACTTTGATGAATGGAAACTCAGAGGAGGTAAGAAAGCTTTTTGTTGTTGAGTGGTTTCAATCATGCCTGACTCTTCTTGACCTCATTTGGATTTTCCTACAAAGGTACTAAAATGGTTTACCATCTCTGCCTCCAGCCCACTTTATAGACAAGTAAAGGAGCCAAACAGGGTTAAGTGACTGACTTGCCCAGAGTCACACAGCTGGTAACCATCTGAGGCTGGATTTGAACTCATAAAGATGAATCTTCATGATTCCAAACCCAGTGCTCTACGCACTCACTTTGTGACTTAACTGTACTTAAGGAAGCTTGCATTGGATAAATTTGTTCCTCTAAGTGAAGGAATAAGTTAGGATTTCTATTTTGAGTTCTCAGTTGGACTTGGGGGCTTGAAAAGACAGACAGGGTCAGCTAGTAGAGCACCGGCCCTGGAGTCAGGAGGACTTGAATTCAAATCTGACCTCAGACACTTGACACACTTTGTAGCTGTGTGATCTTGGGCAAGTCACTTAACCCCAATTGCCCTGCCTTCCCCCTGCAAAAAGAAAAAAAAAATTTAAAAAAAGACAAACAGAATGGTACAATGGAAAAGCCCTATACTTGACATCAGAAAACTAAGTTTGAATCATAGCATTGCCCTGTACTGTGGTCATGCAGCAAGGAAACACAGGATCATGGGCAATGACTTAACTTCTCTGTGACACATAGATACATAGAGATAGAGATTAAATGAATGGTGGAGACAATATTTATATCCTTTGTTGGGAACAAAGTCCACAGTAAGCCTGAAAGTGCTACATAAATGTAAGTTGTAGCTATTATTTGAAAGAACAACTGCAAGGAAAAAAAAGAAAAAAAACAAATGTGTGGGAAAACCTAATGGCCATTCTCAGGGGGAAAAAAACCAACCACATTCTTATACTTGCATAACAACAACAATTCCTCACACAGTCTTGTTATATATGTAGTGCCAATAGCACTATACACATCAGGACTGTCCAGATTTGTAAATGAAAAATTTCTCAATTATGTACACTCATTGCTATGTTCCTCTAAAAGGATGATAATGTGCTGGTTCTTGGATTTGTTTAAACTGGTACTAATTACTCAACTAAATTCTATAGAGTTTAGAGGTCTAACGTTTTTCTATGAAGAGAGATTGGTATTGTGGTAGAAGGTCATGGACTACCTTGGGGAGCAATTAAAGCATGGGCAAAAGTACTACAATGGATCATTAGGACAGCAAATTAAAATTAATATATTGAACATTTTTTGTGACACACAAGCACTTGTTTCACATATGAAAACTTTCTAACCTCAAATGACTAGAGAATCGATATTGGAAATGTAACTCCCAGAAGGCCTTTTAAATAATATGGTGCTTTTGCATTATAAATATGTTTGAACAAAGTGAATATTTCTGATAAGTTTGATTAAATTTCATTCATCATTATTAAACTGAATATCACTTATCATCAGAGACTGTCATTTCAGTTTTGTATCCATACCATCCAGGATATTTTGACATAAATGTTCAATAAATATTAATTGAATAAAATCTATAAATCAGATTGAGAATTTTTTAAATTCAATAACATATGAGCTTAAAATAAACCTTAATATTTGTAAGATATGTGTTTGTGTACATTCTTTCATCTTTCTCGTAGTTTGTAAAAGTTTCCTTTTATTTTTATCACTTTGGTTTCATCGTTTATGGCTGAGGATGTTTTGTCTACCACATAGACTATCAAGTCATCTGCAAACATTATCACTATAATTTCCATCATTAGTCCTAAAAACTTTTCATGCTATCATTATAATTCTTTTTCTAATACTTCATTAAATAATATAAGTTAACAACACATGTACATTGTACCAGTCTCTAGTGTGGATGGTTCTTATATTAATCCACTCTATATTATGCTGTTTTGTAGTTTAAGGTAGATATTATTTGTTATGCTGAGGAAAAATCCCTCAGAGAGCTATTATTTTTTTTGTTCATCATTAAAATGATGAATGAATTTTGGATTTTGTTGAAGACTTCTGTATTTCTTGTTATAATCAAATAGTATATTATTTGGGGTGAATAAATTTCCTTAAGGGGACAGATTATGTGTGTGTACACAGAGACACACAAATGCATGCATGCATACATATATAGACACATATAGTCTTTCCCTCCTTTATTTACTATGAATCTTTTAGGAAATTGACTCTAGAACTATTTTGTTAATATATAGGGAATTTTAAATTTTCTTTTCACTAACATGAAATTATTTTGCTTCATTCATTCTTTTTTAATTGAACTTAATTTTATTAGATATCGTTACTGTCATACATACTTTCTGTGAACTTTCAGATATAAGATGTATGTTATGCTAGCTTTTTTTAGATTATACATGTGTAGTCATGTAAAACTATTTGATAATAGTTACATTGTGAAAGAAAGGATAGATCAAAAAAATAAGGAAAATAAAGGTTTAAAAATTATACTTCAATCTGTATTCAGATAGCATCAGTTGTTTCTCTGAGCATGGATAACATTTTTCCTGTTAAGTCCTTCAGAGCTGTCTGTGATAATTGTATTTCTGAGAAAAACTAAGTCATTTACACCTCATTATCTTACAGCTGTTACTTCGCAAACAATACATTTCACTTTGCATCAGCTCATGTAAGTCTTTCCAGGTTTTTCTGAGAGCATCCTGCTCATCATTTATTGTAGCACAATAATATTCCATCATAACCACATACCACAATTTATTCAGCTATTTCCCAATTGACAGGCATCCCCTCAATTTCCCATTCTTTGCCTCCAGAAAAGAGCTGTTATAAATAATTTTGTACACACAGGTCCTTTCCCTTTTGTTTCTTTTTTTTTTTTGCTTGTTTAATCTTTTTTTGGAATACAGACCTAGTGATGATGTCGCTAGGTCAAAAAGTATGCATGGATTTATATCTCTTTGGGGATACTTCCAAATTGCTCTACAGTATGGTTGAATCAGTTCACAAATCCACCAAGTGCATTATTTTCTCATTTTCCCACGTCCTCTCCACCATTTGTAATTTTTCCTTTTATGTCCACTTAACCAATCTCATATGCATGAGGTAATACTTCAGAATTGTTTCAATTTGTATTTATGCAATAAATAGTGAATTAGAATATTTCTTTAATATGGTCATGGATATCTCTGATTACTTCATCTGACAGCTGTTCATATCTTTTGAACACTTATCAATTAGAATATCCCTTTTACTTTTATAAACTTATAAATTCAGTTTTCTATGTTTGAGAAATGATAGCTTTATCAGAGAAACTTGCTTAATTTTTTCAACAATTACTATTGCTAACTATATTTCCCTTCATCATATTGCCTCCATTTATCCTATTCTCCTTCTCTTTTCACCCAGTCCATCCCGAAAAGTGTTTTCCATCTAACTACCCCATCCCCCACTCTGCCCTGCCTTGTCTTATCCCCTTGACCACCTACTTTCCTGTAGGGTAAAATAGATTTCTACACCCTTTTGAGTGTGTACGTTATTCCCTCTTGGAGCCCATTCTCATGAGGTTAAGGTTCACTCACTCCCCTTTCCCTCCCCCATATTGCCTTCCACTACAAAGGGTTTTTCTTGCCTCTTATGGGAGATGATTTACCCCACTCTACCTCTCCTTTTCTCTAATTCCTCTCAACCCTTATTTTTTATATCATTCCTTCATAATCAATTCATACCTGCACCCTCTGTGTATATATGTATATGTATGTGTATATGTCCTTTATGATTTCCCCTTCTTGTTTACCTTTTTGTGCTTCTCTTGATTCTTCTTTTTGGAAGTTAAATTTCTATTCAACTCTGGTCTTTTCATTAGGAATTCTTAAAAACCCTCTATCCCATTACACATCCATTTTTTTTCCACCTGAAGAATTACACTCAGTTTTTCTGGGAAGGTGATTCTTGATTGTAATGCAAGCTCCTTTTACCTCCAGAATATCATATTCCAATACCTCTGATTCTTTAATATAGAAGCCAATACATCTTGTGTTTCTGTACTGTGGCTCCATGGTACTTGAATTATTTCTTTCTACCTGTTTGCAATATTTTTTTCCTTGATCTGGGAGTTCTGGAATTTGGCTATAAGATTCCTGGGAGTTTTTATTTACCGATGTCTTTCAGGAGGGGATCAGTGTATTATTTCAATTTCTATTTTGTCTTCTGCTTCTAGAATATCAGGGCAGTTCTCCGTGATAATTTCTTCAAAGATGATGTCTAGGCTCTTTTTTTGATCCTGGCTTTCAGGTTGTCCAAAATTTTTTTAAATTATTTCTACAGGATCTATTATCCAGATCAGTTATTTTTTTTCCAATGAGCTATTTTAATTGTCTTCTATTTTTTCATTCTTTTGGTTTTGTTTTACTGCTTCTTGATACAGTCATTTGCTTCCATTTGCTCAATTCTAATATTTAAGGAATTATTTTCTTCATTTACCTTTTGCACCTCTTTTTCCATTTAAGGAGTTTTTTTTTCTTTTTTTCCAGTGAATTTTTGTGCCTTTCTTTTCATTTGGCCAATCTGCTTTTTAAGGCATTCTTCTCCTCATTGTCTTTTGGTAGCTCTTTTTACCATTTGTCCTAGTCTGTTTCATAAGATATTGTTTTCTTTAATATTTTTTTTTGCATGTGTGTGTCTTCTTTACTAAGCAGTTGACTTGTTTTTCATGATTTTTCCATGTCACTCTCATTTCTTTTTCAAATTTTTCCTCTGTCTGTCTTAATTGATTTTCAAAAGCCTTTTTGAGCTCTTCCATAGCCCAAGATCAATTCACATTTTTCTTCGAGGCTTTGGATGTAGGAGCTTTGACTTTGTTATCTTCTAAGTGTCTGTTTTGATCTTCCTTGTTACCGTAGTAACTTTCTATGGTCAGAAGTTTTCTTCAACTCTTTGCTAATTTTCTCAGCCTATTACTTGACTTTTAACTCTGATAAAATAGGGCTTTGCTTCCAGGATGGTGGGCTCCCTGTCGCAACCTTCAGGGCTTTGTGCAGTTTTTTCAGAGATATTTCTATGGATGTATAACTTCCCAGTTCTTCCATCATCATATGGTCTAAGGAGAGGTGTTTCTTACTCTCCTGGCCTGTGCTCTGGTCTGTGAGTGACCACAGGCATTCTTTTCTGCCCTGGAGCTGTGGCAAGGTTCCCTGATCCATTGTGGCTGCAAGCTCTGGTCTGCTAAGTGCTCCTCCTTGCTTTAAGACTGAAAAAGAGGACTGTGACCTGGATCCAAGTATGGGGGAAGCAACAGAATCTTACCTCAGTGCTAGCAAAAAGACCCCTGTGCTCTCCTTCTGACCAGGCGTTCAACCCCTTTCCCATATGTGGGATGAGAGCTCCAGAAGCAGATGCAGCTGCTGATTCTGTGGTTCACAAGGCCCGCTCCTGGTTTGATGGGGCCTGGTCTGTGCTGTGATGGCCTGCACTGAACTGTACTCCTCTCTTACTCTGGTGCAACAGCCCTTTCCTACCTACCTTCTAAGTTGTATTGGGCTGGAACAATGTTCTACTTTGTCATTTTGTGGCTTCTGCTGCTCTAGAGTTTGTATAGAGTCATTATTTAAAGATATCTGGAGAGGTTTGGGGAAAAGCTCAAAGAAGTCTCTGCTTTTCCTCTGCCATCTTGGCTCTGCCTTGCTATGATAGTATCTTAATTTCAGTCTAGTTACAAAATATTGCTTTATATTTTTTCTAATAAACAGCATGTTAGCTGATTTTGGTTTTTTATCCGCTCTGTTACTCTCTTTCTTGTGAAAGGAGAATTCATAAATCCCCAATTATCATTATAATAAATAAATTTGATTAGTTTTCTGTAATTTTATTAATACTGATCTTCAGATTCCCTAGAGGAGGTACAATATTTTTAAACTTCTATTAAGATTGTTTCATTATTCTGTTCTTTAATACTATTTATAATATTAGATATCACATATCTAAGAAATAGATCAAATATAATGTTCTAATATTGTTATTGGTAGGTCATGTATGACTCTTCTTGACTTCATGAATCATACTGTCCACGAGATTTTCTTGGCAAATATACATGAGTAGTTTGCAATCATTTCCTTTTCTGGAGGGTTAAGGCAAACAGAAATTAGGTGACTTGCCCAAGGTTAAACAGTTGGTAAGTGTCCAAGGCCAGTTTTGAACTCAGGTCTCCTGACTCCAGACCCTGTTTTATATTGAACCACCTAGCAGCCTAAATATCCTAATAGAATAATATTCTATCTATCCCATAATGATATTTATTATGTTATTCTACCATTTTAGTATTACATGCAAATATTTGAGCACTTTTATCCCTTAAATAATATATTTCCTTTAAAAAATTTTTTAGATTTTCTTTCCTAGTCATTCATTCCTATCTTAAGTCGAGAGAAAGAAGGTTTGCCTCTAAGATCATCAGTTCTTTTTGCCTTTTCTTTGATTTACTGTTTTTAAAAGAAAAGTTGTACTGTCGTGGAAATGGTGAAAAATCTATAGGTGTTATCGGGGTTTGCTCTGATCGATGGGAGGCATTGGTTATACTAAGGGTGGTAGAAGGGATTTGGTATCTGTTGTGTTATTGATAAATGGAGTATGTGGCAAGGAGTCCATTCATTTTTTGTCTGGAAAGAGACCATGTGGAGAGCTTAGAGCTGGGTTAGACATAAAAGACACCAACATTATCTGCTGTATCCCAAGCCATCATCAGGCATTTTGACTTTTGTCTTGCCCTTGGGAACCTACGACTCTGGAAGAGAGTAAGGCTACGGCTGACAATTTGAAACAGCTCTGCCTCACTTAAGCCTAATTAATGCATGAGTCAAAAGACATCACCTATACCATTTTACCATTTTTATTAATGTATTTTTAGTTTTCAACATTCAATTCCCCAAAATTTTGAGTTCCAAATTTTCTCTCCCTCTCTCCCCTCCCCCAACCCCGAGATGGAATGCATTCTGATTACCCCTTCCCCCAATTTGCACTCTCTTCTATTACCCCCCTGTTGCAACAATGCAGCTAGCAGCTGCTGTGGGGGTGAAAAACCAACACAAGTCCAACAACAAGAATGCTGCAAGCATAGGTTCTTTTGATCTGCTTTACTAAGGAAAGTAGCATTAAGGGGGTTATCAATCTTATTTTAATCCAACACACAAATATCATTCACTTAGTTCAAGGGAAAAAGCCAGCATCCTGAACTGCAGAGCAAATACAAAATATTACAAACATCAACAGACCGACCTTGTCTGAATCAAACCTCAATGCATAGCTGCCAGGGTTTAACAAAGTTCCAACATCTGGGTTTACAAGATGGAGGGCTCTTAACTACAGCTGCCCAGAGTCTCCACATCAACACACCTCCAAGAGTGAGAGCCCCGAGCAAATATCTCTGTTCTCTCTTTTTATATACTATTTAGCCATCATCAAATGTCATCTGAGTGACCAGAACTCAGGCTCCTACCATTGGTTCTGGTCTTAGCAACTCTCCTTAAGACCCTGAGGGCTTACCGCCCACATAGACTTAGCATCTAGTAGATAGGGGTTTGGGCCTGATGCTTTGTACCTAGTAAGGCTCAATCAAAGATACTTAATTAATCATTTTAAGACAGTAAGCAAGTCCCACCTTAGTTACCAGTGCACCCCCCTTCTCTTATCTCCTTCCCCTGTATTTTCTTGTAGGGCAATATAGATATCTATACCCCATTGCCTATATATTTTATTTCTGAGTTGCATGTAAAAACAATTTTAACATTCATTTTTAAAACTTTAAATTCCAAATTCTCACCCTTCCTCCCTCCCTACCACCCTCATTAAGGAAGCAAGCAATTTGATATAGGTTATATATGTTTAGTCATGCAAAATAATTCTATAATGGTCAAGTTGTCAATGACTAACTATATTTTCCTCCATCCTATCCCACCCCCCCATTTATTCTATTATCTCCTTAGACCCTGTCTCTCCTCAAAAGTGTTTGGTTCTGATTGCCCCATCCTCTCATTTGCCATCCCTTCTATCTCCCTGCCTTATCCTCTTCCCCTCTACTTTCCTGTAGGGTGAGATAGATTTTCATACCCAATACAGTGTATATATTATTCCCTCCTTAAGACAAACCTGACAAGAAATAAGGTTCACTCATTCCCTTTCCCCTCTTCACCCTCCATTGTGAAAGTTTTTTCTTGGCTCTTTTATGTGAGATAATTTACCCATTTCTACCTCTCCCTTTCTCCATCTCCCAATATATTCCTTTCTTACCCCTTAATTTTATTTTTTTAAAATATCATCCCTTCATATTCAACTTGATTCTTCCAAGTTATTCTTGGAGTAAGGAGAATGGATTTGAGTGATATTTTATGTTCTGTAAAAGAGTTTAAGGAGGAGTTAAATCTTTGATTTTCTCACTGCTAAATTAACTTTCCTAGAAGTCTTCCATTCTAGGTCCTAATTTCATTGAGGGTAAGGGCCATGTTGTGTTTCATCATTGTATATCTGTTTCCTAAAGCAGTGCCTTTTGCATAATAATTAATTTGTGTAGTGAATATTTCTTGTCCATGTAAAGAGCAGAAAGGGACACTGACTTCACACAAAGGAAATTAATTGACATGACTGCAAAGCATGTTGAAATCTGAGGAGGCATCCCAATTTTAAGATTCATGATTTCTTTTGTCTTTGTCATTAAGAAACACTTTCCTCTACTATTAAAGATGCAGGGATCAGTCAGAGACATGTAGTAGTTAGACTAGTGCTCCTGTTCTGCTATAAAGGCAAGTGGCAGTGCAATTTTGGAGTCTGATACCAGAGCTGCCATTAGTTGCAAATAGATATGCTATCAAAATTAGTATATAGTGAATAGTCAATCAGTCAGAAAGCACTTATTAATTACTTTTATGTGTCAGGCACTAAGTGCTGAGAACACAAATACAGGTAGAAAAGAAAACAAAAAACAGTCCCTGCCATCACAGAACTTACTGTAAAAGAGTAAGAAAAGACATAAAAGGAAACTGACAAGGGACTGAGGGGGAGCCACATGTAATGCTATTGGATATGTGAGCATGGTAGAGGAAGTTGAAAATGTAGCCTGAAGGTGAATGAGACATTACTGGTTTAGACACCCTCCATAAATGTACATTCTGTTATGTGTCCAAATGTTTGTCTTTTTTAGTGAGAAAATAAAAGTGAGAATGCAGAGGTGATATGGAAACAATGGAATTAGACATGCCTACACATATAGAATTCATGGACCAGATGATAAGTAGATGATAAGTAGAGGACTTCTTAATGACTTTTAAAAAAAAAGCTATCCTAAGGTTCTTACAGCCTTTCTGATAACACCTTGTACCATAGCAGGGGGAGTTTCATTTCTTTCCACTTAAAAACAAATGACTTGTAAAATGACTTTGAATTGTTTTATAAACCCTTATATCTAGAGTAGTTCTTATATAATCAAATATGCATATAGCAATCTGTTAAAAATGATCATTTTGTAATGATATGAATATCAATATAGCAATCCTTTTAGTATCAAAGGAAACAATTGTTTTAGTAATAGAAAAATACTGTCTATCTTGTTCTTGTTTATGAAATGACAATTCATGGCATTTTCTGCCTGTAAAAGTACCAGAGGAGAAAATGTCAGCACTGAAGTGGAAATGGAGAAGAGCAAACTTGCAATCACAGATGATCTGGCTGTGTAAGTAATATCAATCGAGGTCATGTCTCCAAAACTCACATTCTTTAAGCTCCTTTTGATCATCATCATCATGGAAATGTCATTTATGAAATGTCATGATAATCCAGTCTGATTCTGCACTTCCATTAGCATTGGTTGGGGGCAGAAGTTATTCTCAGAAGTATGATAAAAGAGAAAATTCTCTATTGTCACTCCAATAAGATAAGAATAAGCTGTTTTATGCATTGAAAGAGGGGCTTTGCTGTTTATGTTTGTTTAACTCTAGCCTCTGATTTGAAATTGGGAGAAATGACTATGAAGAAAAATGATACCTGTCAGAAAAGGAAAAAAAAATAAAATGCCTTTAACCCCTCATTCATGAGGGACATTTGATTTAAAAAAAACAGAAATGTTTGGAAGAGGTGAGTTTAAAAATTGAAATAATAATTAAGAGGCTCAGATTTCCAGATCAATATTGTCATTGTTCTTGCTTCTATTTGAATGAAAATTCATTTCATTTCTCCCCAAATGTAAATAGTTCTGACCAATTTATAAAGTTTTGTCACTATGGCTCAGTTGGGGGATAACAAAAGTATTGTTTTCATTTTTGCAGAAGAAATTGGGATTTGAGAGGTTGATTACAGTCAAAAAGCTAAGAATTTGAGACAGGATATGGAACAAGGTCTTCCTGACTTCAAGTCCAACATTATTTTTATTGTACTAGTAAATCTCCTTAATTATTTTCAAGTCTGCCTGATAGTTTTCAACATATCTGCATATTGGATATGATACAATCTTCTAGGGAATAATGAAGAAGTCCCTTGAGGGGTGGGAATTGAGAATATAGGCAGCATAGGGTTTGGGAATGGAAAGATTGTTCTCGTGAAATAAATAAATATACATATACACATATATACATATATGTGTATACACACCTAGCTATCTCTCTTTCTAGGTAATCTATCTATCTACCTATCTGTATTGATAATTAGGGTGGGACTTTTTTACTGTTTTCTCTTTTGGAGCATTGTTGTAATCAGGTGCCTTTGATGAATCTGGCTTTGGTTTCTTTGATTAAATCAGGAGTCTTTGATGACCTGCTTATATCAAGGGAAAGCCTAGTTCACAGAGGTCTGAGTTACATGGTTGTGATTCCTGAAGAAGCATCACATGGTTTTCAGTCATATGGTTGTGATGCCCTTTGACCCTGAACAGGGCATATAAACTCAGAGGTGAGTGTTTTGTTTGGGGCTCTCACTCACTGGAAGAGTGTTGTGTGATTTCACCAGAAAAGACTCTGGGTAGCAGCTTTAGCCCCCTGGCTTTGAAAACCCAGATGTTGGTCCCTCTCTGTAACTATGTAATTCCCTGCTAAGACAAATAGAGGCCTGTCTGTTGATAACTGTATGTGTTTGCTCTGTTTATATTGTCTCTTTGTAATTTCTATTTGTAATTGCTCTAAAGTTCAGGCTGCTGGTTTTCCCCCCAGAACTAAGTGAATGATAAATGTATGTTTGATTAAAATGAGATTGTTAACCCCTTAAAATTGCTTTCCTTAGAAAGCAGATCAAAGAAACTGTGCTAGCAGCCTTCCTGTGTGCTGGTGTTGTTCGTCTTACACCTCCACAGTAGCTGCTAGCAACATTGTTGTTACACTAGCTATCATCTCACAGACAAATGGGGCACCAGTAACCAGAGAATAGCAACTAAATTGAAACTAGAAAAGTATGATTTTTATCTTTCATTGGCTATAAGGGCAAAGAAATGGGGATCTCTACTCTCTTCCCCTCTTTCTTCCTATTTGACTGCTGATGAATATCATTTCCCTTACAGTTTTCTAATCCCTTTACACAAATCTTTCAAAGGTAGAAGTCTCCAAGGGGGGAGGGGGAGCAGAGTAGGGGGGAATGGATAATGTTTGTCTGTGTCTGATGAGCTTCATTGATTTAAAGAAAGTCTTCATTCTCTATTATGCTGTTGATTATTGTATCATTCTAAACACTCTCTGAGCCAGTGGAGTATAATTCCCCTACCAGTAGTACTTCTTCACTTCTAAACACCACTCCAGTTGTTGGTACCTTGGTGTCTACAGTAGAATTCTTATCTTATTCAGTCTTGGCTTGCTCTTTCATATTACAATAAACTTCAAGTTCCACAGGGCTACAAGATCTCATATTCTCTCATCCTGAATCCACATATAGTTGTGATCACTAACTCAATCCCCACTCCCCAACACCAGGAAATCATCTCATTAGTCTTGAGAAGTATGTGTGATGGGCCAGATAAAACGCATTTCAAACAATTAATTTACACATCCCAAAGGATTTTTCTTGCTGTTATCTCCCATACACCCAGTTATATGGTATCACAAGAGACCCCACCTCAGTACAGTACATGATATACAGTAACAACTCATTAATTCAGTGCCTGATTCATTGAGAATTAGTGATGATTTGAATGTGGCTAGAAAAGGCTATTTTTGAAAATAGGATTTGCTAAGGAAATTCATAGTCTAAATAAGGTTGCAGAGGAAACATTATCTGACTTTAAAATGAAAATTGTTTAAAAATATTTAAAAATTCCATACTAAGTATCAAATGGGGGAAAGCAGCTTAGGAACTTTTGGTTTAGAATTCTTCATTTATCAGTTACCCCAGAGACCTGATTTACTGTGCCCTTTGTGATACTTTGTTTACTGTTAATAAATTATATGTACATCCCAAGAACAGAAGCAGGTAAATAGTAGACACTTAATATTCTTTTTTCCAAAGTGAACAGCATAATTCTTTTTAAACTAATCTATGATTTAAAATTTCCATTAATTCACCTTGTCCTCTTCTAAACATTCATCTGAATTATTAAGATTTTATAATTTTAAATGACTTAAAATTTCTCTAAAAGAATGGGAGGATTTGCTTTTCTCTGTTCCCATATTTTAGGGAATATTGTTACTTGTATTATAGACTTCAATGAATAGAAGTTGCAAATTATACCAAAAGAAATTCTATGTATTCCCATTTAATGGGTGACTGATTTCTTAAAGATGCATGAAATATTTGGAATGTCTATTTAAGTGAAATCAAGAAGAATATGTTTCATCTCTTTAAAACAAAAGCATGAAGACAGTTGTCAAATCCTACCCAAGACTTGTCTTCTTCAGTCTAATCAATGATTTCTAGTTCCTTTAGTTGATGTGGCATGATTTCAAAGCCCTTCTCCATGCTGTTTATTCATCTATGTGTGTTCTCCACTTTATCAAAATCCCTAAAAAAAATGTGCCACTTGGAAATGAACCAAAAATTTCAGTTATGGTTTGACTAGGACTGAACATAGTAGAACAAGTATCACATTAGCTTTGAATTCTTTGAATACATTATCTCTCTTTTGATACAGCTTAAGCTCACATTTGCTTTTGGAGCTGTCACATTATATTATTGACTCATATTGAACTTGCAGTTCACTAATAACCTTAGATCATTTTTAGTTTTTACTAATTGCTGCTCAGTAACACTTCTTTAATATTGTACTAGTGAAGTTCTTATGTTATGAATAAATATGATACATTACATTTATTCCTATATGCTTTAATATTAGTAGTTAATAACCAATGTTCTGACCTGTCAAGATCCAGTGTTAGCTAGCCCTCCAAGTTCTTGGTTATTTGTAAATTTGACAAGCCTGCCATACATTATCTTTATTCATTTCAAGTAAAAATGTTAAAGAATATAAGGAATAAAAAAAGAATATAGAGAGATCACTTCGGGAGACCTCCTTCCAATCTGACAAATAGTAATTAAGTTCTATTCTAAGGGTCTATTCAACCAGTTCTTAATAGACTTAAATCTCTTATTATCTAAAATATATAGCTCCATCTTTCCACTGTCAGTTTGAGAAACTCTATCAAGTGATTGGTCAAAATATCCATAAATGATATCTTCAACATTCTCCTGGCCAGCAAGTCTAATGATCCTATAACAAAAGATAATTAGTATAATTTGCCTTGGCCTTTTTGGATGAAGCTTTGCTAGTTCTGTGTGATCAACACTTCCTTTTTTTCTTTTAGCTAGCTACTCCTTTCATAATACTTTCTAGAAGTTTTCTGTGAATCACAGGCAAATTTACTGGCTTCTAGTCTGTAGATTCTAGTGATTTCATTCCCTCTCTCCCTTTAAAAAATCAAGAAATTTTTCCTTTATCATATCTTGAGAACTTGGCCTAGCAGTTCAAAATCAACCAGTTTAAGATCCCTAATGATGACTCAGCAGAAACATTTGCTATTTCTCTAATTAACCTTGACTATACCCATCTTGATGTGGTGACTTAGAATTAAAATTATTGTTGACAACTAGTTTAATACGTAGGCTTCTCGTGTTTCTCCAATAAGCATAATGATATTTCTCAAATTAAAATAATTTTAAAATAATAAACATTTCTATTCTTTTAATATTGTTTAGTATAAATCAATTTTATATTTTATGAAATTATTTCCCACATCTGTTTCTATGTTAATTTATGTTCTTGCTTATGTAATTAATTATGTTAATTATTTTCCTGATATATCTATTAGGACACTGATATTAATCCTCTTGGAATACCTGGTATAAGTCTTGATGTTTTGCTCAATTCTCTTGACAACACTGTATTTAACATTTTTTTCATCATTATTTAGTGACAGTATTGATCAAAGATTTCTTTCTCTTTTTTACACTTGCCTGCTTGGGGAAGCAGAATCAAATACATGTCTTAGAAAGGAATGGGAAGAAGTACTGTTGTCCAGCAGATGGGGTGAGGGACTTTTAGCTCAGGAGGACTTGACCCAAATCCCTAGGTAATTTATTTAACATTGAGAGCCTCAATTTCCTTATCTAAAAAATGAGGATATTATTTTCCCTACCATCAGAGGACTATTTTGAATTTCAAAAGAGAGAAAGTTTTGAAAGTAAGAGGTTATACCAAATATCATTGTTTTATCTTTTATAAAAGAGTTCAACATGAGTATCATTACTATTCTTGGAATGTGTACATAGCTTGTGTTTGTTCGTCTTTCAAATATTTAGTAAAAATAAACTTTAAATGATTGTGGTTCTGGTTTCTCTTTTTGGTGCTTATTACTGGCCTTTTCAATTTATCTTTCTGAATATTTATTTAGCTTATCTAATCTGTATTTTATCATTTTATATCTTTTAAAATGTTCAGGAACTTTTTTATGTTAGAAATTTTGTTGACATATTACATCCAATACTTTCTAACACAAATATTTTAATATTTTTCAATTAATGTGATCACCTCCTCATTTTTTTCTTTTTACTAATTTGATATTCTTTTCTGTTGGTTTTATTTTCACATAGTCTATCGCTTTTATTTCCCTTTCAAACTTTTATAATTATTGTCAAATTCTCCTTTTCCACCATATTTTTTTCAATTTCCCCTTTAATTCCAGTGGCTTCTTGCTTTATGTTTTACTTGGGTATTTTTTTTTAATTTCTGACTTTAATACTAAAGTAAGTTCATTAATCTTGTCTTTTCCTAATCTTTTGCAAATGCAAGAGGGATGTATTTAAGAATTTAAAAGTTCTTCCAATATCTGCTTTAGCTACACTCCATAAATGTTTATTTGCAGTATTTATGTTATCTTTTTAATTTTTTATCATTGTTATTTAATATTTTAGTTTCAACATTGATTTCCACAAGATTTTGAGTTACAAATTTTCTCCCCATTTAAACACTCCCTTCCATTCCAAGATGGCATATATTCTGATTGCCTCATTCCCCGGTCAGCTTCCCTTCTGTCACCCCACTCCCCTCCCATCCCCTTTTCCCTTCCTTTCTTGTAGGGCAAGATAAATTTCTATGCCCCATTGCCTGTGTATCTTATTTCCTAGTTGCATGCAAATTTTTTTTTTGTTTTTGAACATCTGTTTTTAAAATTTTGAGTTCCAAATTCTCTCCCCTCTTCCCTTCCCACCCACACTCCCTAAGAAGTCAAGCAATTCAACATACGCCACATGTGTGTCATTATGTATAACCCTTCCACAATACTGATGTTGTGAAAGACTAACTATATTTTGTTCCTTCCTAACCTATCGCCCTTTATTGAGTTTTCTCCCTTGACCCTGTCCCCTTTCAAAAGTGTTTGTTTTTTATTACCACCACCCCCATCTGCCCTCCCTTCTATCATCCCCCCCTTTTTTATCTTCCTCCTTCTTCTTTCCTGTGGGGTAAGATACCCAATTGAATATGTATGGTATTCTCTCCTCAGGTTAAATCTGATGAGAGCAAGATTTATTCATTCCCCCTCACCTGCCTTCTCTTCTCTTCCTACAGAACTGCTTTCTCTTGTCACTTTTATGCAAGATAATTTATCCCATTCTATCTCTCCCTATCTCCCTCTCTCAATATATTCCTCTCTCATCCCTTAATTTGATTTTTTTTAGATATCTTCACTTCATATTCAACTCACCCTGTGCCCGCTCGCTCTCTCTCTCTCTCTCTCTCTCTCTCTCTCTCTCTATATATATATATATATATATATATAATATACATACACATACATATATACATACATACACATTCACATATATAAACATATATAAAACATATACATATATAAAACATATACATACATATACATACATACACATATACACATACACACACATACATACATGCATACATGCATATATACATATATATACATATATACATACACACACACACACACACACACACACACACACACACACACACATATATATATATATATATATATACACATGTTCCCTTCAGCTACCCTAATACTGAGGGCTCATGAATCATACACATCATCTTTTCATGTAGGAATGTAAATAAAACAGTTCAACTTTAGTAAGTCCCTTGCAATTTCTTTTTCTTGTTCTTTTTCTTGATTACCTTCTCATGCTTCTCTTAATTCTTGTGTTTGAAAGTCAAATTTTCTATTCAGTTCTGGTCTTTTCACTGAGAAAGCTTGAAAGTCCTCTATTTTATTGAAAATCCATATTTTGTCTTGGAGCATGATACTCAGTTTTTCTGGGTAGGTGATTCTTGGTTTTAATCCTAGCTCCACTGACCTGTGGAATATCGTATTCCAAGCCCTTCAATCTCTTAATGTAGATGCTGCCAGATGTTGGGTTATTCTGATTGGGTTTCCACAGTACTCAAATTGTTTCTTTCTGGCTGCTTTCAATATTTTCTCCTTGATCTGGGAGCTCTGGAATTTGGCGACAATATTCCTAGGAGATTTCTTTTTGGGATCTATTTGAGGAGGTGATTGATGGATTCTTTCAATTTCTATTTTGCCCTGTGGCTCTAGAATATCAGGGCAGTTCTCCTTGATAATTTCTTGAAAGATGATATCTAGGCTCTTTTTTTGATCATGGCTTTCAGGTAGTCCAATAATTTTTAAATTATCTCTCCTGGATCTATTTTCCAGGTCACTGGTTTTTCCAATGAGATATTCCACATTGTCTTCCATTTTTTCATTCCTTTGGTTCTGTTTTATAATATCTTGATTTCTCATAAAGTCACTAGCTTCCACTTGCTCCAATCTCATTTTTAAGTTAGTGTTTTCTTCAGTGGTTTTTTGGACCTCCTTTTCCATTTGGGTAATTTAGCCTTTCAAGGCATTCTTCTCCTCATTGGCTTTTTGGAGCTCTTTTGCCATTTCAGTTAGTCTAGTTTTTAAGGTGTTGCTTTCTTCAGTATATTTTTCAGTATTTTGGGGGGGTCTCCTTTAGCAAGTCACTGACTTGTTTTTCATAGTTTTCTCGCATCCTTCTCATTTCTCTTCCAAATTTTTCCTCTACTTCTCTAACTTGCTTTTCCAAATCCTTTTAGAGCTTTCCATGGCTTGGGACCAGTTCATGTTTTTCCTGGAGGCTTTTGTTGTAGGCTCTTTGGCTTTGTTAACTTCTTCTGTCTGTATGTTTTGGTCTTCTTTGTCACCACAGAAAGACTCCAAAGTCTGCGACTTAATCTGGGTGCGTTTTCACTGCCTGACCATATTCCCAGCCAACTAACTTGACCCTTGAGTTTTTTTCAGTGGGGTATGACTGCTTGTAAGGTTTAGAGAACTATGTTCCAAGCTTGGGGGGATGCGCCAGCTCTGCTACACCAGCACTCCTCCTTCCCCAAGAACCCCCAAACCGGACTGGGCTTAGATCTTCAGCAGGCTGTGCACTCTTGCTTTGATCTGCCACTTAATTCCTCCCACCAGGTGGGCCTGGGACTGGAAGCAACTGCAACTGTAGGTCTGTAGCTGTGACACCTCCGCTGCCCCCGGGGTGGTAGCCAAACCGCGAACTCCTTCCACTCCCCACTCCCGCAGGTTTTCCCACTAACCTTCTCTGCTGTCTTTGGTGTTTGTGGGTTGAGAAATTTGGAAACTGCTGCAGCTCACTGATTCAGGGCACTAGGGCACGCTCCGCCCAGCTCCTGGTCTGGTTGGTCTGTGCTGCCCACACTGGGTTCTGCTCCGCTCTGCTCCCAGCTCTGTGTGGTATAGACCTCACCCAGAGACCATCCAGGCTGTCCTGGACTTGAGCCCTGCTTCCCTCTGATGTTTTGTGCGTTCTGCAGTTCTAGAATTGGTTCAGAGGCATTTTTTATAGGTTTTTGGAGGGACTCGGCAGGGAGCTCATGCTAGTCCCTGCTTTCCAGCCACCATCTTGGCTCCACCATGGACCCTGTGCCTTTTCAAAAGGGTTTGATTTTGATTACCTCCTCTCGCTATCTGCCCTCCCTTCTATCATCCCCCCTTTTTATCCCTTGTCCCTTACTTTCCTGTGGAGTAAGATACCCAATTGAGTGTGTATTTTATTCCCTCCTCAAGTTGAATCTGATCAGAGTAAGATTCACTCATTCCCTCTCACCTGCCCCCTTCCCTTCCAACAGAACTTTTTTTCTTGCCACTTTAATGTGAGATAATTTACCCCATTCTATTTCTTCCTTTCTCCCTCTCTCAATATATTCCTCTCTAACCCCTTAATTTATTTCATTTTTTTGGATCTCATCCCTTCATATTCAACTCATCCTGTGCCCTTGGTCTATATGTATATACATACATACATACGTATATATATATATATATATATATATATATATATACACACACACACACACACACACACACACACACACACACATATACACACACGTGCATACATACATATACATATATACATATATGTGTGTGTGTGTGTGTGTGTATATATATATATATATATATATATATATATATATATATATGTGTGTGTGTGTGTGTGTGTGTAGGTATGTATATTCCCTTCAACTACCCTAATATTGAGAAAGGTCTCATGAATTGTACACATCATCTTTCTATGTAGTAACATAAACAAAACAGTTCAACTCTAGTAAGTCATTTATGAATTCTCTTTCTTGTTTACCTTTTCATGATTCTTTATATTCTTGTATTTGAAAATCAGATTTTCTATTCAGCTCTGGTCTTTTCATTGAGAAAGCTTGAAAGTTCTCTATTTTATTGAAAGGCCATATTTTACCGGGTTTTAATCCTGGCTCCTTCGACCTCTGGAATATCATATTCCAAGCCCTTTGAGCCCTTAATGTAGAAGGTGCAAGCTCTTTTGGTATTCTGATTGTGTTTCCACAATATTCAAATTGTTTCTTTATGGTTGCTTGCAGTATTTCCTTCTTGACTTGGAAACTCTGGAATTTGGTGACAGTATTCCTAGGAGGTTTCTTTTTGGGATCTTTTTCAAGAGGCAATAGGTGGATTCTTTCAATTTCTATTTTACTCTCTGGTTCTAGAATATCAGGGGAGTTTTCCTTGACAATTTCCTGAAAAATGGTGTCTAGGCTTTTTTTTTTTTTGATCATGGCTTTAGGTAATCCACTAACTTTTAAATTACCTCTCCTGGATCTATTTTCCAGGTCAGTGGTTTTTCCAATGAGATATTTCACATTGTCTTCCATTTTTTCATTCCTTTGTTTCTGTTTTATAATATCTTGATTTCTCATAGTTACTAGCTTCCACTTGCTCCAATCTAATTTTTAAGGTGGCATTTTCTTCAGTAGTCTTTTGGACCTCCTTTTCCATTTGGCTAATTCTGCCTTTCAAGGCATACTTTTCCCCATTGGCTTTTTTGAGCTCTTTTGACATTTGGGTTACTCTATTCTTTAAGATGTCATTTTCTTCAGTATTTTTTGGGATCTCTTTATCAAGTTGTTGACTTGTTTTTCATGGTTTTCTTGCATCACTCTCATTTCTCATCCCAAATTTTCCTCTACTTCTCTTACTTGCTTTTCCAAATCCTTTTTGAGCTCTTCCATGGCCTGAGGATAATTCATATTTTTCTTGGAGGCTCTTCATGTAGGCTCTTTGACTTTGTTGACTTCTTCTGGCTATATGTTTTGATCTTCTTTGTCACCAGAAAAGGAATATAGAATTTGAGTTTGAGTCTGAGATCGTTTTTGCTTTCTGTTCATGTTCCCAGCCAACTATTTGACCTTTGATCTTTTTGTCAGGGTATGACTGCTTGTAGAGTAGGGAGTACTTTGTCCCAAACTTTTATGTCCCAGCACTGCTGTTTTCAGAGCTAGTGCTACTCCACTGTTACCCCAGGCTCTCTCACAGCAGCCCTCCTCCTCCCCCAAGAACTGCCAGCCATGACTGCAGTCCAGATCCAAGTAGGGCACAGAAAGAGAATCTGCCTTTGTGCCCACAAAGTGCTCCTTGCACTCCTGCTCTGATCTGTTGCTAGATTCCTCCCACCATCTGAGCCGGGGACTTGGGAAGCAGCTGATGCTGGAGCTCTGGAGGCAGCATCAGGAGTTTCCTGCTGCTGCCACCACCACCACCGCACCACCTCTGCCATCCCCAGGGCTGGTGGCTGGACTGCTCTGAACTCGATCTTGCGGTTTCCCGCTAACTGCTCTTTGGCATTTGTGGATTAAGTCTGGTAACTACCACAGCTCAATGATTCATGGCCCTATGGCCTGTTCCAGTTGGGTGACTCTGGGTCTGGTCTGTCCTGGCATGGCCCAAACTGGGCTGTGCTCTGCTTGAGCACCATGCAATAGACCCTTCCCAGCAACCATCCAAGTTCTCCTGGCCTGGAGACCTGTTTCCTTCTGCTATTTCATGGGTTCTGTAGCTCTAGAATTTGTTCAGAGCCATTTTTACAGGTGTTTGGAGGGATTTGGGGGAGACCTTAAGCAAGTCCTTGCTTTTCAGCCATCATCTTGGCTCCTCCCCCAGATTCATTATTATTATCTTTACTGTAGTTGATTGTTTATAATTTTTTTTTTACTTTTATGTTATTTGATAATTCATTTTATCTCTAGGTATGATGAATTGGCAATGTTTCTCTTGCCAATTTATTTGATTGTATTTTATCTAAATTTTGTATCAATCTCCATGTCTTATATAGTGTGTTGTCACACAGTAGGCTAGTAATAACTTTCCATTATATTTTAATTATATTTATACATCCTAGGTCCCAGCTGGGAAATATGTAAGAAGATTGACTTAAATGATGTCAGAGAAATAAATGGTGAGAAAATGATGTGATTGATCATGGGATCAAATCAAGGCATAAACTACTGGACCATTCCCCCTACTACTCTGGTATGCAAGCTATGCTAAGAGAAATAGAGTGAAGTTCTTAATTGAGCTTTGTCTATTCCTGAATTATTTGAAGGACAGAGATAAGAGTAACATAGAATGAGTATTTATGGATGGATGGATTACATACTATATGATTTGAGAAAGTGTCAGAATTTATTAGAGGTACAATGCCTGCCATGCAATAAGTACTTAACACATACTTACTGGTTTATATGATATTCCAAATTTATTAAAAATATTTCTATCTTCTCTGACTATCCCCTTTGCTATTTCTGGTTATAGTTCTTTCTATTTCCCACACATATGGTTACTTTACTCTGCTCTGATTTCTGATCCTCTTTCTTTCTACCTGAAACTTGATTTACTTCAATTCATTTTAATATTTTTTCATAAACTTACTCTGTGTACAGTATTATTGCAAATGCTAGGCAAATAAAAACTTTAGGTATAGCATGTTTTATGCCCATATGGAGTCTTAACTTCTGATATACTCAAATCTTATTTGCTACTTTGACTTATATGGCTGTATGACCAAGTATTACTGTCTTTATGGTGTTGTGTAGATTATAATTTGCAACTAAGATATATTATTCAAATAATTCCTTCCAGGTCTCTTGGTAATCTCAGTCAGGGATTCAGCTCCTCCTTCTGTTCGTGATAATGTCTGATGCAAAAAATCCCCTTGCTTTTAGACAGATCCAACCAAAGGTCACAGAATCTCTGAACCTCTGGAATTCCTCTGAGGACAGACATGGTGATCAGGTGATAAAAATAACTAGTATTTATGTAATGCTTTAAATTTTGTAAGGTACTTTTCATATAATCTCATTTGATTATCATAACAATGTCAGGAGCTGAGTGTTACTATTATTCCCCTTTAAAAGAAAAGGAAAATGTAATTCACAAAGATAAAGGCCTAAGTGACTTTGCCAAGATGACATAAATAGTAGATGTTTGAGGTAAGATTCTGACTCTGGCCTTCTTGACTAGAAGTCCAGTGTTTTATCATATATGCCATATAGCTAGTACCACTGTTTGATCATAACAGGAAAAGAAACAAAAAAAAAAAGAAAAGAAAATGAACAGGGCACTAAAGCAGCCTCAGGTCAAATAATTCAGCATCAGCTCTGGCTGTCACATGGGATACCTTTCTACCAAGATTGGGGAAAAAGGGAAAGCAGGCCCCTTCTTCCATTGCCCTCACAATGGAATTTTAAATTGCAATGACACTCTATAAATTGGGAAATGTCCTGGGAGCACTATGTAAGCAAATGATCAGTCTATCCATAGTCATTTCTGTCCTAGCTTTCCTCCTTACTCTCCAGACTTTTCTAACACCCATACCAGTTACTTTTTGTATATTATTTCCCTTGTACCCCTGTTAGAATGTGAACTCCTTGAAGTTCCTGATATATATTAAGTGCATAATATATTTATTACCATCTACTTGATTCCTTTATCTACCTATTTCCTAACATCAATAAATTCGAGTTTTGTCTTATTTTCCTATTATTTTAGTTGCTAGAAGGAAAGAAGACAGGGAATCAAATCACACCTCATGTATTCATTATCTATGTAAATCTGGTCAATTAACATAACCTGTTAGGGAATTAGGAAACTCCCTGGAACTCATCTACCATGTTCCCTTAGCTTAAGGAAATTCTGTTACTGGGAAAATCTAAAATGATTGTATCTAAGTATTCAATTGCTTAAATAAACTAATTTCTATTACATTGTCTTTTTTATTTGGATGATAACATTTTCTAAAACATAAGTATTTCTGATACAAGTATGAAAAAAGAAAGAAAAAATGTTAATATACCTCTATTTTTCATAGCCACTTAAAAAAACTTTCTTTAGTAGCAAGATCAGCCAATTCATCTTTGACATTCTCCATGTGAAAAGTTTATGATTAAAAAAAACTTCAACAAATGGGTCTATTTCTCCATATTTTTGAAGAGAACTTTATTGCAAGGACTGAGAAATGAAGGAAAAAGAAAAATTCAGCTATGCAGCATGGGAAAAGTTTTTTTTTTAATTTAATGATATTATAATGTGTCTTATTGAATGAGCATATGTTATTAAATAGGAGACTTCAAAGTACACAAATGCACACATACACACACACTCACATATACGCACATACTCACAGTGCAATATGTAGTCAAGACAGTTTTCTTCCAATCATAATCACATTATTGAGCCTGTACACAGAATATCTTCAAATAGCAATTCAATGATTGTCTGCAGTTCTGATACAGAAACGTGTTTGAAGGTTGTGCTGTTTTCCTCCAATATCCTTGTGTTGTATGTTCTTGATTTGCATCAAAAACTTGAGATATGTTCTTAACTTCAAGGGACAGTGTATCACTTTTTTTACAATAACTCTCTTTTCCAATTCCAGTTGCATCAATAATACTCCTCCCACAAGTCTATGTATTATACCTACTGAATGCTACTACTTTCACAAGGAATGACACTGATTTCTTTTTTTTTTTTTTCTGATCATCAGTAGCATCATAATTTATTTTTTTTTTAAATGCAATTTATTTATTTAACATATTTGGTTTTCAGCATTGATTTTCACAACAGTTTGAATTACAAATTTTCTCCCCATTTCTGCCCTCCCCCCCCACTCCAAGATGGCGTATATTCTGGTTGCCCTGTTCCCCAGTCAGCCCTCCCCTCTATCACCCCCCTCCCCTCTCATCCCCTTTTCCTTCCTTTCTTGTAGGGCAAGATAAATTTCTACACCCCATTGCCTGTGTATCTTATTTTTTAGTTGCATACAAAAAGTTTTTTTTGTTTTTGAACATCTGATTTTAAAACTTTGAGTTCCAAATTCCCTTCCCTCTTCCCTTCCCACCCACCCTCCCTAAGAAGTTGAGCAATTCAACCTAGGCCACACATGTATTATTATGTATAACCCTTCCACAATACTCATGTTGTGAAAGGCTAACTACATTTTGCTCCTTCCCAACCCATCCCGCTTTATTGAATTTTCTCCCTTGACCCTGTCCCCTTTCCAAAGTGTTTGTTTTGATTACCTCCACCCCCATCTGCCCTCCACTCCATCATCCCCCTGCCTTTTATTTTTTTTTTATCTTCCTCCCTCTTCTTTCCTGCGGGGTAAGATACCCAGCTGAGTATGTATGGTATTCCCCCTCAGGCCAAATCTGATGAGAGCAAGGTTCACTCATTCCCCCCTCACCTGTCCTCTCCCCTCCTCCCATAGAACTGCTTCCTCTTGCCACCTTTATGGAGATAATCCACCCCATTCTATCTCTCCCTATCTCCCTCTCTCAGTATGTTACTCTCTCATCCCTTAATTTCATTTTATTTCTTTTAGATATCTTCTCTTCATCCTCAACTCACCCTGTGTCTGCTCTCTCTCTTTTACATATATATATATATACACATACATACATATACACATAGATACATACATACATTCACATTCACTTATATATATACTTAAACATATATATATATATATGCATATTCCCTTCAACTACCCTAATACTGAGGTCTCATGAATCATACTCATCATCTTTCCATGTAGGAATGTAAACAAAACAGTTCAACTTTAGTAAGTCCCTTGCAATTTCTGTTTCTTGATTACCTTTTCATGCTTCTCTTGATTCTTGTGTTTGAAAGTCAAATTTTCTATTCAGTTCTGGTCTTTTCACTGAGAAAGCTTGAAAGTCCTCTATTTTATTGAAAGTCCATATTTTGCCTTGGAACATGATACTCAGTTTTGCTGGGTAGGTGATTCTAGGTTTTAATCCTAGCTCCATTGACCTCCGGAATATCGCATTCCAAGCCCTTCGATCTCTTAATGTAGAAGCTGCCAGATCTTGGGTTATTCTGATTGGGTTTCCACAATACTCAAATTGTTTCTTTCTGGCTGCTTGCAGTATTTTCTCCTTGATCTGGGAGCTCTGGAATTTGGCAACAATATTCCTAGGAGATTTCTTTTTGGGATCTATTTGCGGAGGCGATCGATGGATTCTTTCAATTTCTATTTTGCCCTGTGGCTCTAGAATATCAGGGCAGTTCTCCTTGATAATTTCCTGAAAGATGGTATCTAGGCTCTTTTTTTGATCATGGCTTTCAGGTAGTCCAATAATTTTTAAATTATTTCTCCTGGATCTATTTTCCAGGTCAGTGGTTTTTCCAAGGAGATATTTCACATTGTCTTCCATTTTTTCGTTCCTCTGGTTCTGTTTTATAATATCCTGATTTCTCATAAAGTCACTAGCTTCCACTTGCTCCAATCTAATTTTTAAAGTAGTATTTTCTTCAGTGGTCTTTTGGACCTCCTTTTCCATTTGGCTAATTCTACCTTTCAAGGAATTCTTCTCCTCATTGGCTTTTTGGAGCTCGTTTGCCATTTGAGTTAGTCTATTTTTTAAGGTGTTGTTTTCTTCAGTGTATTTTTCAGTATTTTTTTGGGTCTCCTTTAGCAAGTCATTGACTTGTTTTTCATGGTTTTCTCGCATCCTTCTTATTTCTCTTCCCAATTTTTCCTCTACTTCTCTAACTTGCTTTTCCAAATCCTTTTTGAGTTCTTCTATGGTCTGGGGCCAGTTCATGTTTTTCTTGGAGGCTTTGGTTGTAGGCTCTATGACTTTGTTGTCTTCTTTAGGCTGTATGTTTTGGTCTTCTTTGTCACCAAAGAAAGAATCCAAAGTCTGAGACTGAATCTGGGCGCGTTTTCGCGTCCTGGCCATATTCCCAACCAACTAACTTGACCCTTGAGTTTTTCAGTGGGGTATGACTGCTTGTAGATTACAGAGTTCTATGTTCTACGTTTGGGGGGGAGGTGCCAGCTCTATCAGAGCTGCACTCCTCCTTCCCCAAGGACCCCCAGTCCAGACTGGGCTCAGATCTTCGGCAGGCTGTGCACCCCTGCTGTGATCTGCCACTTAATTCCTCCCACCAGGTGGGCCTGGAGCTGGAAGTAACAACAGCTGTAACTGCCCCACCTCCGCTGCCCCCGGGGCTGGAAGCCGAACCGCGAACTCCTTCCACTCCCGCAGCTTTTCCCACTAACCTTCTCCGCAGTCTTTGGTGTTTGTGGGTCGAGGGGTCTGGTAACTGCCGCAGCTCACATATTCAGGGCGCTAGGCCCCCCTCCGCCAGGCTTCTGGTCTGGATCGTCCACACCGCTCAGGCTGGGCTCTGCTCCACTCCGTTCCCAGCTCCCAGCTCCCAGCTCCCAGCTCCGTGTGGAATAGAGCTCACCCAGAGACCATCCGGGCTGTCCTGGGCTGGAGCCCTGCTTCCCTCTGCTGTTCTGTGGGTTCTGCCATTCTAGAATTGGTTCAGAGCCATTTTTATAGGTTTTTGGAGGGACTTGGGTACGGAGCTCACTCTAGTCCGTGCTTACCAGCCGCCATCTTGACTCCGCCCCCCGACACTGATTTCTGAAAGAGGTGACATGCACATATGACAGCTTTCAATACTGAAAATAATACCCATAATTAATCCAGTCATTGGTAAATTCCCATTACCAACTGTATCCTTAACCCAAAAATACTCATCTGATACATCTACAGGATCAACCATATCTATAGAGCTGTTCTCCTTTTCATCTTTAATGTGTTGCAATGCCAACTATTTCTGACAAACACTGGACTGATCTTTTGTAATAGACATGGTAGCCACAACTAAATGTGTGCCACATGCAAAAGCATTCCCCCTTAGTTGTAACAGACACACTCAAGCAGTATCTATTCATGGTAAAGAGACATCTATGGGATGAACATTTTTTTTATTCTTCTTCATTATTATGCTCAAGAGTAAAAGGTATCTGAATGAGTGAAGTATGGTAATGAGTACCTCCTTTGCATGTCTCAAGCGTCACAGGAGACCAATTTTTGATTGGAGAGAAGCCATCTATAAAAGGACTTCTGGTACAGGAGTTGGTAAAACCATTAGAATTTGGAGCAGATGGGCACATCAGGAGAATGGTGTTTTTTCTACCTGAAAACAACTGGAGATAATGTTTGTAAAGCAATAGTAATAGGGGGGTGCTGGGGAAATGTGGGATTCATTGTGCTTTATAAACTGCATTTTCCTGTACCTTCCCAAAATAAGACTGGAAGAAAACTGGCCTGAGGTTGGTGGTGTTTCCATGGGGCTCCTACACATTGTATGTATATGTGTATATGTGTACATATATGTATATATGTATATGTATATATGTATATATATACACACATGTACAAATACATATATGTACACGCATATGCATACACACATGTGTCTGTGTATATATGTACATATGTGTGTGTGTGTATATGCATATATGTATATACATGTATAGGTGTGAGTGAATTGTAGTGTGTATAAAAGTAGCTTTCATTTGTAAACATATTTTTGTATTAATCAGTGGATAGAATCACATAAAAGAAAAGCAACACTAAAAACAGTTTAGATTAGTGCAGTGACCAGGTTTGATTCCAGATATCTAATGCTGAAATATCTCTTTTTTTCACAGAAATTTGGGAGAGCATTGGCACAAAGTGATGTATATATTTTAATACCTGGCTGATGTGTCAGCTTGTTTTGTGGGTCTGTTTCTTTGTCATAACAGAGAATTCTTTGGGGATGGCATTCTTTGCAAAGTGAAAGAAATGTAAGCACATATACCACAAAACATCCAGAGTATAAATATAAATGATAGACAGATATGAACATATAATTGTTAAAAGACATAAGAAAAATGAATCAATTAATATTTCTGTGTGTGTATATATATATTCATGTATACATATATACAAATCATTCCTTTGGATTAATCATTATAATCTGATAAAATACAAGTATCTTAAGAGAACATTAAAGCTATAGTCTGCTAAAGCTCTGATGGGTGGAATGAGTTTTCTTGACCCCTTATAAAATGTTAACTGAGAGCAGGTTGATGAATCAAAGGAAGGAAAAGGCACAAAATAGGATTCAGTCTATACAACATAGGCCAGGGGATTGGTATCCTACAAGGTTTTGCACAAACAAAACCAATATAGCAATTTTAGAAAGAAATTAGAAAGCTGGGGAAGCAATCTTTAAAGCAAGTGTCTCAGATAAAGGCCTCATTTCTCAAACATGAAGAGAATTGAGCCCAATTTTTAAGAATACATGTCATCTCTTGTAGCAAGAATCTGCTAGCAACTACTGTAGGGGTACAAGACCAACCAACATCCAGCACACAGAAAGCTGCCAACACAGGTTCTTTGATCTGTTTTTCTAAGGAAAGCAACTTTAAGGGGTTAACAATCTCAGTTTAATCAAACATACAAATATCATTCACTTAGTTCAGGGGAAAAAACCAGCACCCTGAACTTCAAAGCAAATACAAACAGAAATTACAAACATCAACAGACAGACCTCGTCTGATTCAAATCACATTTCATAATTACCAGAGAAGAACCAACATCTGGGTTGTAAAGCAGTTGCAGCTTCCCCAGAGTCTCAACACTCCCTCCATGACTGTGCCTCAAAAGTCAAAAGCCAAGCTCTCCTCAATTATATCCTATTTGGAGCTATGAGGGCCCTGACCTCACCCAGGCTGGGTGTGGGAAAGTTCCCCATCCCCAGTATCACATCATATACAAATCAATGACTTCCAATTGTCTCGGTGCTGAAAAATACTCCAACACAAAAAGATCCCACTTTATCTGCACCAATCAAACAAAAGCCAAAATCATTAAAGGCACCTAAGAGAAGAACAGCAAAAACTTCCACCTTAATTACTATTACATCCCTCAATTGATAAATGGTAAAAGGATATGAACAGGTAGTTTTCAGATGAAGAAATCAAAGCTATCTAGAGTGATATGGGAAAAATGTCCTAAATGACTATGGATTAGAAAATGCAAATTAAAACAACTCTAAGGTACAACCTCAAACTTAGCAGATTGGCTAATATGACAGAAAAGAAAAATGATAAATGTTGGTGGGAAAATTGGGACACTAATACATTGTTGGTGGACTTATGAACTGATCCAACCATTATGGAGAGCAATTTGGATCTATTTCCAAAAGGCCATCAAACTGTTTGTGTCCTTTGACTCTGGAATATAACTACTAGTTATGCATTTCAAAAAGATTTTTTAAAGGTGAGGGGAGAATCTATATATAAAAAAATATTTACAACAGCTCTTTTTTGTGGTGTCAAAGAATTGGAAATTGAGGGGATGCTATCAATTAGGGAATAGCTGAACAATTTTTAGTTTATCATAGTAATAATTGTGATGTAATGCTTTTATTCTACAAGAAATGACAAGCAAGATTATATCAGAAAAATCTGGAATGACTTACATGAAATGAAGTATGCAGAACCAGGAGAGCCGTATATACAGTAACAGAAAAATTGTACATTGATCAATTGTAGACAACTTGGCTATTCTCAGCAATACATTTATCTAAGACAATTCTAATGGACTCATGATGAAAAATACTATCTACCTCTAGAGGAAAAACTGATGGAATCTTAAGGTAAATAAAAGTACAGTATTTTTCACTTGCTTTGTGTTTTTTGGGGGGTATGTGTTTTCTTTCACCACATGACTAATATGGAAATATGTTTTGTGTGGTCACTCATGAATATCTTATATTAAATTGCTTACCATCTCAGAAGGAATGAATGTTGGAAGGAAGGGAGAAAATTTGGAACTCAAAGTTTTTAAAAAAGAGAATGTTAAAAATCATTTTTCTATGCACTTGGGAAAAGGTAATTTTTGTTTAAAGTATCTCAGCAACAGGGATCTGACATGGTTTCAAAACTGTTTGGTACAACCCTTGTATGTCAACTTTGACCTTGACAGAAACAAAGAAAATATTGTATTTTCTGCTCATGGAGAGGTCTTTAACTGGAATCTCTTGCTCCGTTCAAGGATCTGCTCAAATACTACCTTCAACACAAAGGCATTCCTAATCCCTTCCAGTCGTTAGCACTCCACTCTGGAAATTACTTTGTAATTATTTTGAAAAGATTTTGCACTTATTCATTTCTGTACATAATGTTTCCCCTTGCAGAAGCCCCTTGAGGGACTGTTTGATTTTGTCTCTGTATCCCTAGCTCCCAGAACACTGCCTCACAAACAGTGGGTACTTAATGCTTTTTGAATTAAGTTGAATTGAATGGTAACAGTAGGTTTTTCTTTTCTTTTCTTTTTTTAACCAAATTGAGACATGATGATTTATGTTTGGAATTCCAGATACCTTTTTACACTAAATGATTTCATTATTACACTGAGTAAAGTCCAAGAGCTATCAACTTCTTTGCAGTATACACTCAAATTAAATACATTATTTTAAAAAGCTGGTGTTAAAATACTACTTTAAGAAAAGTTAATATAACAGCAATGTTTACTTGCCTACACTATTGAAAGTGGCAGCTACATAGAATTTAAGCTGATTCTATTACACAAGAACAGATGGAAGGCTTGGGGCAAAATTTAGAGCCAGGAATAGGCAAATTGGTAAATGCCAAAATTCAATGCCAAGAATAGGAAAACTGGTATAAAAAATTACTGAAGACAGGAGTGCATATTCTATGTTGCTGAAGATAGGTGAACTCTGAACTCATTGATTAAGAAATTAATGTTTCAAATAGAAAAAAAAGATTTACTTCCTCCATAATCTTTGTAAAATGGCATAAACATAGATTTAGAGTAATTGAATGAATGACTAAAAAAAATAATGCATACTATGTGAGTAGCAGCATGGTATAATGAAGAAAAAGAGCTATTGAGAGAATAGGGAAGACCTGAATACAAGTCCAGCCTCTGACCCACACTAGTTGTGTGGTCTTGGCAAGTCACTTTAACTTCCATTTGCCTCAGTTTCCTCAACTTTAAGGGAAGGATAATGATAGGATCTACCTCCAAGGTTCTGATGAGGACCAAATGAAGCAATAAATTTGCTAAGTGTTTAGTACAATGCCTAGCACAGAGTATGTACTTAACAAACATGTGCACTACTTCCCTTTCTTTTCACTCAAAGTTCTCTAGGCAACTGTAAAATACGCTGCAAGAAGATGCCAGACTGTAATGACAAAGGGAAGATGCTCTATTTAATTTCCCTAAGCTTAGGTATGAATTAATACATTTTAAGAAGCTCTTTGAATATTAAGTCCCTGATGCTTCCATTATATCTGCTATTGGGAAGTATAGAATTAAAAACAAATTTGATCTCTGGTTTTTGTAAAATATCCAAATGCATGTGACAAAAATTATTTTTAATTTCTTATTTGATTATCCAAATAATCATTTTAATATAATAACCTTTTATATCTCCCTCTGTCTTTTAAGAAATGATTTCAATGAGTTTCATATCCTCAAAGCAAAAGAAAACCACATATTTTCCATATTCTTGGGTAGTCCTAGTCCTTAGTATGAAAACAAAATAAAACAAAACAGAAATCAACATGTACAAAATAGCCTAGGACTTGTGATTTCTTTTAGAATATTCTCTTTGTTACCATTAATTTTCTAGGATCATAGATTTTAAAATAAGAAAGGGCTAAGGTGTCATTGAGTCCAAATCATTAATTTTTTAAAGGGGGCGTCTAAGAGGTCAAAAGACTGTTTAAAAATAATAAGTGATGCTGCAAAGGCTAAGCGACTTGCCACTGTTCTTGCTTGTTAAGCAAATACTTTTCAAAAAGGCATAAACTGGATTATAAATGTGTAACCATAAAGATGTTTGTCCTCATAGGTAGAGCTGGGATTTAAACACAGGTGTTCTGCTTCTAAAGTCAGAGCTCTTTTTCATGTATTCGTCTTTATTTGTAATCCAAATAATATTTTCCAGGCCCTTAATTCTATTCCAGAGCAATTGTATGGATTTATAATATAGAATTACTTTGTGGTTGTAGGATATCAAAAATTGCCTAATATGATGAAAATGTGCAAGAAAAAGTACATTAATATGTTTGAATTTAGTAATATTTAAAGTTATGTAAAAGTACCATAATTTTCTCCAAATCAAAATTATTGGCAAGAGTAAAATAAACATGAAGGCTGCAATCTGAAAGTTGAACAAATTACCCCCTGGTTACCAAATATCGTCCTTTCTAAATGGAGAGGAAGAATCATTTTTCACCCTCCACAATTAGGAGATTCGCAATGGAATGCTATTTGGTTACATATCCTGGGGCTCCATATTTCTCCTTCAGTGAACACACTAAAAGGAAATATAGCTGACAGATTTCAGGAGTCAGACACAGTTTGATACTAGTGTTTCTTTTTATTTATTTGGTGTTTCATGGTCAACTTTATTCATAATTTATTTATCCATCTATCTGTTCATCTATCTATCTATCTATCTATCTATCTATCTATCTATCTATCTATCATCTATTTATCTATGTCTGTCTACCTACCTACTTGTCTATTTATTTAGGTATAGTGCTGACTGATTTACAATTTATATTAGCCACTCCAATCTTCACTAATGCTTGATTATCATGGAGTAGTCTGTGTTTTCTATAAATAATAATCCTATAAATGCTTCTGAGTCTGCAGCAATATTTTTAAACCCAAAGTTAAAGATGGATAGTCATTAATCCACATTCAATAATGGATTGTCCAACTGAAAACGGGCTGCTGTTGCAGTTACTTGAAATAAAAGTCAGAACATGACCTTTTTATATTCTTCTGCATAACCAAATAGGAATACTGACTAACTTTTATGGTAAAATCAAGAAAAATTCCTAGTGTCCACCATAATTTTTGCAATGTAGTCAAGAATGAAGGACAAGTCATGAAATGGTTAGAATTTATAAATTTGCACCCATTGATTCACCTTACTGACTATAGCAATGTGTTACTTCTCTTTGCTTCCTTTTATTCTTAAGATATTAATTTGAGAAAATATGTAATAGATTTTATTTTGCAGTAATAGTGATGGTAGTAGGAGTAGGAGTAGGAGTAGGCCTAGGAGTAGGAGTAGGAGTAAATGTAGGAGTAGCAGTAGGAGTCATAGTCATAGTCATAGTAGAAGTTGTTGGCAACAATAATAGTTTTATATCACTTTTTATTTCCAACTTTGGATGGAGTTCAGGCAGAAAATAATCTTGCAACAAGGTGATATCCTACTATTATTATTCTTTTACATCTGGTCAACTATGGACTATTATATAGCTGGATAAAGCAAATATTTTGGTTGTTGAATAAAAGTAATGAAATATAAGCTTGTAGAATCATTCAAAGTATCATTAGTGTAACTACAGTAGTACATAGGATGTGGATATCTACCTCATGCAATTTTGATGTGATTTTGATCTCTTCTATAGATCTATATTTTGAAAGTTTTCATTCCATTTACCTTGAATATTATAAGTATTCAGTATGGTGATATCAATTGAAACATCACTTTTAAATGTTTACATATTGATGCTATATCCTGGTGTTTACAAGTATCATTTTGTTATATAATAAAGGCCTAATTCCATTAAAGTTCATTGGTTTAGTTTCTAACTTACCTTGAAATCTGTAACTATAGTATGAAGATTAGGCATATGCTAATATATGAAAGATAGTCAACCTCTAGTTTCCTAAGTACTCAGTATGTTTTGTCTTGCTAAGTATTCAATATGTTCTATGTGTTTTTCCACAACCTGAGTTGATATGTTGATCAATTTGTACCAATCCATTGTGAAGTCTACATTAATCAATATGTCTGAACATAAAAATAAGCCATTTTTAATTCCTAATGGTCATGACCTGCTCCTGAATTGCCTTCAGAAACCATTCCAATTATGTAAATAAATCTCTATCCCTTAGCCTTGGTTTACATGTCGCTGGTAGAGTTCATGTTTTTTTTTTTCCCATGCAAGGTCTTTTGAGTTCACTATTGCATCTTTGCTTTTACATACGCACCATCTGGAGGTAGACCACTTTCATTGACATTTGACAAATATAATAATTTGCATTATTCAACCTGTTTTCATCTTTTTATATTGTTGCCTCTAACTTCCTATGAGGGTTAGTGAGAAAGTCATTTAATCTGTCTCAAATTCAGTTTTCTTTTCTATTGGTTATTGTCATTCATTCTCAAAGAGGACCGAAATGATATTACTATGTTGGAGTTTAGGAACAATGTGTCTGACTGTAGCTGATCAGATGATTATGAGCTTGGCGCCCTCTACTACAACTTGGCCACAAATAATGTATATGAACACTTAAAGTGGAGATGTCTCTAAATTTTTGTACCTCATTTTTTTTGAGCTAGTGCGATTCTGCTTCACTCATACAGCACAATATCCTCTTTGCTGCAGGCATGTCATGCTGAGCAGTCCTTTGCTAGTATCTTCCATGTCTCAAAATTGATTCCAAAGTTCTTCAGAGAGACCTTGAAAGTATCCTTTATTGCTTCTTCTGAACACCACGAAAATACCTGTCCTGTGTGACTCCTCCATAAAATAGTCTTTTAGGAAAATGTATTTTTTGGCATTCAAACAATGTGGGCTGCCCATCAAAGTTGCACTCTCCATAGGAGAGTTTCAATGGTTGAATGAAGCTAATACTACTTATGGGAACTACCTCACAAGATTCTTGAGAGGCTTGATTACAATTAACACACATACACATGCACCCATGTACACACACACATACACACACACACACATACAAACCCAGTGTACATATATGTATAAAGTGTTTTGAAATTTTTAGTGCATTATAAAAATGTAAATTATGTCTGTTTGTTTCAAAAGCAGTTCTCTAAATTTTTAACCTATTATGTAATGTGACAAGAAATATGTTAACCGTATTTCTCTTCTTATTATGTCTGTTTAAAGTATTGGCTTGGCAAATATTGAATGTTTTGTATTTGAAATATTTTCTAAATCTTTTACCATTGTTTTTAGAATTGAATAGTATTTGCATAGGTGTTAATTGCTTTAAACATGCTTCCCTCTTTAAGCTTTGAGTTTAGGATGTTAATATCCTTCATGTCCTATCTAGCCAAATAGTTAGGTTTTCTCCCTCCCAAGCTATATTCTGCCTCTGCCAATTAAAGCATTATTTCTAGTCACTACTCCTCTATATAGATCATTCCCCCTATTAGAATATATGCCTCTTGAGGGAAGGATTTCTCTCTCTCTCTCTCTCTCTCTTCCCCTCTCTCTTCCCTGCTTTTTCTTTTTTCTTGGATTCACTGATTCATTCAGTAAACATCTTGAAATGGGCAGCCATGGCTTTCATCTTGATAGCTTATTGACTTGCTGTTTCTTTTCCACGGAATTCCAAAGGCTTTCTAAGCATCAATTTTATCCACTGTTTTAATTTGTCCTCTGGATCCAAACAAATACCTTACAACTATTTCTTTTCCTGACAAATATTGAGAATCTTCTTCACTGAGTCCAAATTACATTTATGATTCCCAAGGAGAAAGGCTTCACGAGATGAAGAAATTATTTAATGTATGTTTAGGGGTTCCAGATAACAATACCTTTTATGTGTGTTAAGAAATTAGTATGATATTTTTATATCATTATGTGTTTTATTTGAAAGCCATACTCAGTACCATTCAGGAGAGATGAAACTAAGTTTAAGCTTAGGCAGAACCATAATGGGCTTTAACTATATCCCTTGATGATGTCATGTATTGCATCAATCATTCTTGATTTTTCTAAGTAAGATGAATATTTTAAATAGAGAAGAGTTTTATATGTAGACTTCAGATGATTCATATACTTTATATTGGTAATAAATGAATTATATTTCTAGAATACTATAGTACATAATAACAGCTTACATTTTTAAAGTATATTAAAGTTTACAAAGCATTTTACATCATCGTCTTAATTGATGCTTTCAATAATTCTATGTGGTAGGTACTAAAGACATTATCAACTTCATTTTATAGATGAGGAAACTGAACCTTACAGAAATTAAATGATTGCTCATGGAGACACATAAGAAGTGTCAGAGACTGTCTTCCCAACTTCATGCATCTCTCTATATATCAATTTTACTATGCTATTCACTGGCCATAAATCCCTTCTTTTATGCTCCCAAATATACCTAATTGCATAATATTGGGATTATAATTTTCAGAAAGTAAAGCAAAGCTATCCCACTTACAAAGAGATTAAGAGATTAAGGCATATGAATTGTGTCCCATTATGTTGTCTTTCCTTGTTAAAGTTTCCTTGATACCTTTTTTATCCTTCAATAATTTACTCACATACATATGCTCTCCCTATAGAATTCTCCATTTTAATAAAGAACAGTTAAAATCATGTGATTTCCTCCACAAACAGACAGAAAATCAAACAAAGTGAACAATGAGCAACAAAAATAAAGTAATAAAGCAATTGTTCTCCTAAGACATCTTGAGAGGAACTCAGAAAAGACTCCCATGGCTCAGGTTTGGTCTGAGTGAAATGTGAACAGTTTGAATCAACAAACAATAGGCCCTGAGGTAAGCAGACTAGGCCTCAAGAAATTTCACCTTAATTTTCATATCATTCACATTCTCAGGGTATTTTACTTCAGAAATTTTTAACCCATGCCTATTTAAATTGTAGCCAAGCAAGTGTCATTGCCTTAAGCTGTCTGTCATCTGGGTTCTCTCTATTCACAATAGTCTCAAAATTTTCACTGAGATATCTATGCTGACCCTTTGTCCACTCACGTGGACCCCATCATACCTGCCTCTAAGGCCTTTTATGAACAGCTCAACTTCATATAATCAATATAGTGGTGTCCATCGATGACCTCAGATAGGGAAGCCTCTTTTAGTTCTCTCCCCACAGCGCTATGGAAGTATGAGGGAGAGGTTAGGTGGGCCTAGGGAAAGACAGTAAAAGTTTGCTGGATTCTTTCTCAGTTTAAAGTAATCTGCCACAGAAATGGAGAACTTTTGTAGGAAGAGAGAAAAGAAAAGAAAAAAAAAACATTGTCAAGGTCAATAACTTTATACCACTGAGTCTAAAGTCTAAAGCCAGAGATACCTGGTACAACCATACTGATGAGTTCATGAATGGCTGTAGCAATGAAATTGACAAATTTTCAGTTCTCTGCTCTAAAAGTCTGCTTTACATTTCTAGGTTCCCTCCTCTTTCAACACTGGGCACATAGAGTTATGCTAAACAGTGTAGATATGGTTCAGTGATAAATTCCATCAGTAAGTAGAAATTTATTTCTCCTGCCTCCAACCCCTTCCCTATATACTTGATATTATTTGATATCTCTAAGAAGTTCCTTCTGTCTCTACTCATAACAGTTGGCACAGAGGTTGTATAGAAGGTCAGTACAAGTAATGACTTCCAAGAGCTCATAATGTACTTTCCCACAATCCACCAACCTCATTAGCCACTGCTCCTAGATCATTGCCTTGTCATGGTAAAGGGGCCTGCATGGCTCAATGAAACTGTAAGCTATGCTGTGGATAGTTACCCAAAATGGATAGGTCATAGTAATGGTTCTACAAATGGTGATCCGCTGGAGAAGGAAATGGCAAAATACTCCAATATCTTTTCCAAAAAATTCTCTAGATGATATTAAAATTACATTTAAAAAAGATATGACACCAGATGATGAGCTCCTCAGGTTGGAAGGGATCCAACATGCTACCGGAGAAGAGCAGAAGACAAGTCGCTCCAGAACTAATGAAGTGACTGGGCCAAAGCTAAAAGGAAGCTCTGATGCAGATGTGTCTGGCGACAAAAGGAAAGTCCAATGTTATAAAGACCAATATTGTATGGGCAACTAGAATGTAAGATCTATGAACCAAGGTAAGCTAGATGCAGTGAAACAGGAGATGGAAATATTAAACATTGGCATCTTGGGTATCAGTGAAGTTAATTGGACAAGAATGGGTGAATTTAATTCAGGTGATCATTACACATACTACGATGAGCAAGAATTCTTTACAAGAAATAGATTAGCACTCATAGTCAATAAAAGAATGAGAAAAGCAGCACTGGGGTATAATCTTGAAAATGCCAGAGTGGTATTTGAATCTAAGGCAAATAATTCAACATCAGACTAATATAAGTCTATGCTTCAACCACTGATACTTAAGAGGCCAAAGCTGATCAGTTCTGTGAAGATCTACATCTTATAGAAATAACATGCCAAAAAAAGAACATCACATGCATCATAGAGGACTGAATGCTAAAAAAAAAAAAAAAGAAATCTAAAGAAAATTGGCAGGCAAGTTTATCCTTGGAGTACAAAATGAAGCAGGGCAGAGGCTAATAGTGTTTTGTCAAGCTAACTCACTGGTCATAGCAAACATTTTAAAGTACCCAAAAGGTGACTCCACACATGGATATTACTAGATGAGATGGTAAATATCTAAACCAGGTTGTTTATATGCTTTGCCACCAAAGTCAGTTAAAACAAGACCTGGAGTTAACTGTGGTGCTTTAGGTCATGAGTTTCTTATTACAAAATTCAAACTAAAATAGAAGAAAGAAGGGGAAAAAACATCAGTTTCTAAAGCTATGACCTACATAATACCCTTTATGAATAAGAAGTAGAAGTGACAAATAGATTTAAGGGATTAGATCTGGTAGACAGAATGTGTGGAAAACTATGCTCTAAGGTTTGTAATATTGTACAGGAGGCAGTGATAAAAACAATTCCAAAGCAAATGAAGAAGAAAAAAGCAAAACTAACTGTCTGTTGAAGTCTTAAAAATAGCTGAAGAAAGAAGGAAAACAAAAGGTAAAGAAGAAAGAGAAAAATGTACCCAACTGAATGTAGAATTCTACGTAACAGCAAGTAGAGGCAAGAATGTTTTCTTAAATAAGCAATGCAAAGAAATAGAAGAAAATAGAATGGGAAAGAGAAGAGTTCTTTTCAAGAATATGAGAGATATCAAGGGAACATTTCATGCAAAAATGGGCATGAAAAAAGACAAAAATGGTAGGAACTTAATAGAAGTAGAAGAGATTAAGAGGAGATTGGCACTGTTGTCTTAATATCCCTCTGGAGTTTCAAAATTACACTTCCTCTGATAGTTTAGATTCAACTTTGAAACCATCTGGGACAGTCATAAGGAATTCAACAATTGCCAAATTGATATTTAGTTAGCCATAACAGGAGGGTATTAAATAAAAATAGATATTGAGGATACCTTGGGTATTTGTCTTAGCAAAGCCCCTTCAGCTCCTTATGGTTGCTTTGTTGCAGGCTATGAGAAAGACATTTCAAGAATCTGGTTGTTATTCCCCTGAGCCAACCAAATTTCTAAGGTCTGTGTATCTTTTAAGGAAAAAAACTAGCCTAATTTCAACTTGAGACAGATGGGTAGCCTACTGAGCTGCTTCAATAAATATATTATGGAGTACAGATGGATAATAAGTTGGGTTTAGAAGTGAAGAGGAGAAAAGGAGTAGACCATATTGTATTTGGAAAAATACAAAGCACTTTCAATGATCCAAGGCTGTTCCTTGACCAAAATCCCTTTTGTTTCAAATCCAATATTTTAACAGGATTGCTGCTTAACTACAGATCAGCAAAATTCATGAAGAATTTAATTGTAAGTGACCCAAAAGGTATTAGAGAGATGAATATAGGGTGAAGGGAACTTGTAGAATATTTACAAAAATAGGTTGAATGCAAAAACAAAAGAAAAGCAAACACAACCACAACAGCAACAACATTGAAACTAAAATTCTCATTCATGAAAAGTACAGTAATGAGAAGAGGTGGAACAGTCAAGTAGCCTACTGGGTAACAACTACTTTGACACAAGGCTACAGATAGCCATTACTTGAAGCTTAATATCAAGAAAGTATCAGTATAGCAGTGCTATTTATTAAATGCTGAAAGACTTAGCAGAAGGTCTCTAAAATGTTAAATGTATCTTCTATGGAAAATAAGTGTAAGGACATGGATATGATTCACAAAGGATGAGTAAGTTGAGATAATTTAAAACCTTTAAAATTGAAGAACTTTTTTTTTGCCCCCCTACCAATTTTAGGAAAATCTCAGCACATGAAGTTATTTGATTGACAAAGGGCACAATGGACATATGATACAGAAATAATAGCATTGTAGGGTGAAGTGAAAGTGACTTTAAATGTAGAGAATAACTTTTCCATTAAGATATTATTCAACTAGTAGCTAATAGTGAATTTTGAACAGGAATGACAGGTTTTAGCCTCATTTTTTTTTGAAATCCATTGAAGATGTTGAATCAGATTTTTCATGTACTGTTAAGCCTGGGAGAGCCCATTAATTTGTGCTGTGAGAGAGTCCTCTGGATCCAGCTTTTATAAATTAAAATTCACTTGCAAGTGAATTAGATTTAAGTGAGGGAGGGCTGTGCAAAGTCACCAGCCTCACTCTCTTCTCTAGAGCCATCTGGGTCCAGTGGGAAGATAAAGATCAGGATGACTGAAGATGGCCCTGGATGCAGTGAAAGATCTTGGCCTTTTTAATGTAAGGTCTTTCCCAGGTCTCAGTTTGACTGAGGCAATGTCCATTTAGTGATTAAGGCTAGGTAAGAAAAGAGGCAAGATTGACCCCTTTTACCTAGTTAAAAAATATCAATCTAGGAGAGGAAGACCTTCAGGGTTTTTGGCCAAAACAGAAAAAAAAAATGCTGTTTACATTCACTCTGAGCCATCAGGCCCCAAACAACGACAAAGTGAGGCTTGGGCTGGGACCTACTGTTGGCCAGTCAGTGAAAGTCAGAATGATTTGGGATTAAGGCATGGTGCTTAAGAAAAAAAAATCTAGCCCTTAAACCTCAAGATATCTTGGGAAGTTAAAGTGATCAAAATTTGCATTCTTTTGGGCAGAGCACCCACAGGTAAGGGTATGGTACCCTACGTAGACAGAGGGATAAGAGGGAGGGAGGAAGGAAGTAGCTGTACTGCCCAAGTGGAACTGGCCAGTTGAGTGACCAGTATGGCAGCTTCTACTGTGAAAAACTAACAGGAACTTAAAATAATTATGAATAATTAAGAGAGACCTTTTTCCTTGAAAATTTGTGCTTTTAAAATACTGTTCCTAACTTGCAATACACGACCTCATAGAATCAGTCATTGGAAAATCTCCAGGTTTCAATTTGTTTAAATAACTTGTCTTCCAAACTTTAACTATGATACTCTGATTCTAGCCAGACATATTATTAACATTGAGGTTTTTTTTTTAAATTTAGGAAATGAAAGGATATCTTCTGTCTTAAATACTAAATATAAGCAGATTAAGTAAAAGCATTCATAGTCTTTCTGATGTATGAGGCAGATACATCCCTTGATTTCCTTCATAGTTTCCTTAGAAGGTGAAATACATCTCAAGGATACCTTAATGCCTGAAGAGAGCCAAGAGGCACTTGATGTGATTTGAAAGCTGTTGGCTAAGCCTCTCTTACTTGTACTAGCATGCCTGCAATTCCACTCTTTGAATTTCATTTCTTCTTGTCAGGCATTGTTATTTTGAGGGGTCCTGTCATATTTTAAAATGTATCTTTGAGATTTAAGTACAGGAAGAGGTGAATATCTTGCTTGAGATTTTTAGGTAATGTTTCCATAGTTCAGAATAGTGAAGTGAAGAATTAAACCAGAAAAAGAGGTGAGGTAGGCATAACATTGGAATTTGCAAATCTGACCTGAATAGGATAATTCTGAATAGTCTGTATTAGACTAACTGCATGGGTAAGATGGAATGTATGAGAGGAAAGAGGAATGGAAATATTCAAAGGGCATGCACACACACAGAAAAACAATGTACATATATATATATATATATATATGTATATATATATATTTCCCTTTTACTTCCTGAGGGAAGAGATTGTCTTTGACTTTTTATTTGTTGTATAGTAAGGATTTAGCAGAGTTTGGCACACAATAAATGCTTTTTCTTTCATTAATTCAAAGGGGAATGACAGAAATGTCTTCAAGACTTTGCAATATTTTATAATTTCCCTAAGGTTTTGCCCTTAACTCTACTGATTTACTCTTCTTTGATCTCATGGACAATTAATATTCAGAAGCATAAGGAAATCTATTAAATGGCTGACTGGAGCATTTAGATTTTATTGTCTTAATTCTTTGGATGGTTGACAAAACTGGAAGTGGAGAAATGGACAGTTAAATATATATCATTAAAAAGGATCATTTGAATGAAAAGATAACTAAAAGGAGTGTAAATTCAGCAACTGTAAAAAAAATGGACATAGAAAAGGGAGAATAAAACATGCCTCCCTCATCTTGGCAGAGAGATAATAAGAGTATAAGGTCAGACTGGTATATACACTGTCTGATAGCATCACAGTATCAGTTGTTTTGGCATAATAGGTTTTTTTTTGTTTTTCTTTTTTTAAATTTTTTTTTTATACAAGAGGTTTGATTGTGAGGTAAGCATGAAGAGCCTGGATGGTATGTATCTGTTGTAAATTGTATATAAATGGCATCAATAATAAAATAATTATGTGCATTATCCATCCAAGCCTATCATTTATTATCGTTATCATAAGTGACCTGTTAGGTTCTCTAGGTAGACAGACAGACAGACAGAAAAATAGATAGATAGATAGATAGATAGACAGATCTATATAGATTGATAGATATCTATCTTGATATATATCTCTTATCTTTACACAGATTTGTATCTATATCTATTTCCTTAAGGAATATACATATATATATATTAGATATATAATATACATACATTATACATAATACATTTTATAACATACATACATATGTGTCTATATATGTATCTATCTATGCACATTGTGTGTGTATGCATACCCTTTTGAATATTTGCATTCCTCCTTCCTCTCATGCATCTATATTGATATCTCATTCCATCTGTATCTATATAGTTATGCATCCACATCTATAGATCAATTTTTGTCTAAACATTTGTGTGCATGTATGTGTGTATGTGTATATATGTACATACACATATGTGCGTGTACATACACACATATGACTAACCTGGTAAAATGAGTTTAGAGAGAGGCACATCAACAAGTTGGCTCCAGGGTGATTAAGTTTTTGGCCACAAACACCCTCAGAGATAGGCTGCAAACTAAACCTCCATGGCCTAGGTTTTGTCTCTTGCTAGAGAAGGAGGATAGAAAGAAATAAGCATTAATAATTTACTATGTACCAAGAACTCTGTTAAGTGTTCTACAAATAAAATGTCATTTGATCTTCACAGAAACCTGGGGAGGTGGGTGTTTCATTATCCTTTTTTAAAGTTGAAGAAATTATGGAAAACACAGATTAAGTTACTTGCCCACATTCACACAACTAATTAGTACCTGAAGCCAGATTTGAACTCAGGTATTCCTTATTCTATGCCCACTACTCTATTCACTGTGTCACCTTGCTGCCTCTAGTTGATATCTGCATTTGTGGAGTGAAAATAGACACACCCAGGAAATTCATGTGATACAGTGGAAAGGACATTGAATTGGGAGTCAGAGGACCTGGATTTCAACCCTACCTTAAGCTTATTACTTTTGTAATACTAAGCAAATTGCTTTAGCCTCTCTGGGACTTGGTTTGCTCAACAGTAACATTAGGCAGGTAGATTATTTCTAAGCTCCCTTCTTGTACTAAATTTGTGACCAATGATCCTTAAAGGAAAGAGGAACAAGCATTTATCATGCCTGCTGTGGACCACATACTGTATTAAGAACCTGACAATTATTATTTCATTTCATCATCATAACAATCCTTTGAGATAGGTGCTATTATTTTCCTCATTTAACAATTGTGGAAACTGAGGCAAACAAAGGCTAAGTGACTTGTCTAAGGCACTACATAGATAGTAACTGTCTAAAGTCAGATTTGCATTCAGGTTTTTCTGACTACTGTCCCAGAGTTCTTTCTACTGGGCTGCCTAGCTGCATGTAAATATGGAATTATATGCTAGCGTAGTTCAAATACGAATAGTCCTCCCTCAGATTGCAGAAGCGTGGACCTTCCATACCCTGATAAGATATTGCCTTATATCTTTTGTAGGAGGGCTTTTCCAGTATGCCTCACTTTTAATGCCTTGCTTCTGACATGACCATTCATTTACAATATATGAACAATTTTGCAAGTTGTATCCTCTATAACAATGTAAGATATTTTTTGTCTTTCATCGTATACCAGTGCTTGGCACAGAGCCTAGCACTTAGTGAGAGATTAATAAATGATTGTTGTTAGAATTTTGTCATTACAAAAATGACCTGACTATAAATAGTTATTTGTGGTCCCCACTTGTAATGGCAATGCACTTTATCTTCAATCCTCAGTATTACTGCTACAATGAGGCATTAAGAGCAGATACGAATGACTCAAGAAAGGTGGTTGCTCTGGTGAGGCTTATGTTTTTCAGGGCTCCTAGTTGCTCCTATTCCTTACCCTGTCTCTATTATTTCCTTGTATTATTTCAACAAAAATTGGTTACTGGCAAAATAATGTACGATTTTCCCCTAAATCAGATTCATCACCTGTGTGGTCATCTAGCCAATATTCATAGCTATGTATAACTCTCTGCTTCTCTGACTGCCCTGTTGGTGCTGATCTTGGAGCAGGCTGCATTGAATTCTGATCTCACCCACTTGACCCTCTCTATGGGAAACATTGTACTTGACATGGTTCCTCTTCCCAGGATCCTTATCGTTAACCCTTGCATTTTGATCTGATTGACCTGCAGCAGCACTTGTCTTGCCTCAGTAACTTATCTGTGAGGCAGCTCAGACAGGTTATTCTCATCACAGACTTCTCTGTGCTCATTGGTCTTTCCTCAAAGGATTCTATTCTTTAACAAGTCATTGTATCCAGTCAGCTCTCTATTCTGATCAAGTGTATGGATATGCCCTGATAGATTCCTCTCATGCACCAACCCTTGCTTTTTGGGTCAGTCTGACTCCATCCCTATGCTCTGCAGGAACTGATCTTTTGACCACTAGCACCTGAAGAAGCCTTTTTCCATGCCCTAAATATTTGGAAAGCTCTTCTCCCTTGTGCTGAAAGGCATTGATTAATTGCACGTAAGCTTACGTGGGCTCTGCTTTACCGAACTTTCTAAGCAGTCTGTAAGTGCTCAAACACTGTGGCCTCGATATTCAAAATTGTTGGTGTGTATGGGATCAAATAAAGTTCCCTATCAGCTTCCTCTAATCCCTTATAGTCTACTACTCCTGCTATACTAGTAGCAAAAAATATCATTGAGTCCTATCTAGTTGTTCATTCAATAAACATTTGTTTAGCTCCCAGTATATTCTGGAACTGTGCTAAGCACTGGGGACAAAATAAAGGTTCTGCTCCGTAGGAATTCATGATCTAAAGGGGAAGACAAGATGGTGAACAACTTTGTACAAACTAGCTATGTAGAGAATGAATTGGAAATAATCACAAAGGGAAGGCATTAGACTAACAGGAAAGGCTTCATGTAGAAGGTGAGATTTTAAGTGGTACTTAAAGGAATCAAGAGATCGTGATGAGAAGGGAGAGCATTTTGGATATGGAAGATATATGTTCAGAGAGGGTATTTCTTATTCTAAGAACTGTGTGTTTCCACAATCCGGCTAGCACTTCTGTAGGGGTGTAAGATCCACCCACAGCCAGCACCCAGAAAGCTGCCAACAGCACAGGTTCTTTTGATCTGCTTAACTAAGGAAAGCAAGGTGAAGGGGTTGACAAGCTTACTTTAATTCAGCATACAAATATCATTCACTTAGTTCAGGTGAAAAAGCCAGCACCCTGAAGTTCAGAGCAAATTACAAACAAAGTACAAACATCAACAGACAGACCCAATACAGATTCATAGTTACCAACATCTAGGTTCAGCCCAGGAGCTCAGAACAAGGGCTGGCCCAGAGTCACGTGCGCCACCACTGCTGCAGGTAGAGCTCTAAGAGGAAGCCAACCCCTAGTTTTATATCTTTTTCAACGTCAGGGGTGAGTCACGCATGTGACTCACCCATGTGACCTAGAATCCTCACAAAGAGGCCACTTAAGCCCATGTGGTCTAAAAGCCTCTGCTGTCCCAGACATGTAAACTAGGCCTTCCTTGGAGTTAGCCCCACCTTGGGCCCCAACTTAGTTGCCAATCCACACCCACATAGGTTTTACACCTAATAGGGGTTTGGGCCTGGGGCTTAGCACTTAGTAAGACTCAATGAAATACTGAATTACTCAAAGCAAACAAAAGCCAAACTCTTCAAGGGCACTTGTTGAACTAAGTGCTAAGGGGCCCATTTTGCTTACCAACACAAACTGTGACAAGTCCAATGCCATTGGATTGCAGAGTATAAATGCCTGGAAAGGAAGAGAAGCAGGTTATGAAGGACTTTGAACAGCAGAGTACTCATGTGTGATTCTGCAAGTGATAGGGAACCAGTGGAGTTTATTTGCTAAAGGAGTTCACCTGGTCAGGACTGTGTTTATAAACATCACTTTGACAACAGAGTGGAGGATGGATAACAGTGGGGAGAAAGTAATGGAAGTACCAAAGGTGATAAAAAGGTGTATGTGAGAAATATTATGAAGGTAAAATTGTCAAACTGGATATGGAAGATATAATGCCTGGAATATCCCAAGAGCCTTTTGGTTTGTCTCCCACATCTCTCCCTACTTTGATCATCCCTCCACGTAGTTGTGAAATTTATCTTCCTAAAGTATGGGGCTAAAAATTACACCCTCTGCCCCCAACCTCTCCACTAATTCAGTGTTCTCCTATCTCCTATATGATCAAATACTAAAACCTCTTTTGGATGTTCAAAGTTCTTCATAATTTGACTTCCTACCTTTCCAATCTTCTAATACCTTGATCAACACAGAATACTCTATTATCCAGTGACTTCCTTGTTCTTCCTGCAAGACGCTTCATCTTCTAACTCCGGACATTTTCACTGGTTGTGAAATACCTGGAATACTCTTCCTTCTGATCTTTGTCTCATGGCTTCCTTGGCTTTCTTCAAGTCCCAGTTAAAATTTTATCTTCAACAGGAAGACAGCCCCAATCCCACCTCCCACCCCCACCTTAATAGTAGTGCTTTCCCAACGTTGATTATACACTTTATTCTGCATACATCCTCTTTGTACATAGTTGATTACATATTGCCCCTACTCCCCCTCAATAGGCTGAAAATTTCTTGAAATCAGGTACAGTCTCTGACCTTTTTCTTTATCTCCCATGCTTAGAACAGTAACTGGTACATGGTAGGTCTTTGATACATCCTTGTTAAATGACTGAAATTTCAACTTATCTTCTGAACAACAAAACACACTTCCTTAGCTTTCTCCTTATCTATCTCCCATTTTCTGAAACAGAATATTATCTCCTTGACTTCAGATATCATTTTAGGGCTTTAGAAGATCTGGCATATTTTCTAAACAACTCTGTTTCTTCTATGTATATTACTAAAACATTAAAAGGCTTGTGAAGCCTAGTTGCTCAGAGGGGACTTGTGATGTTGCTTTTTTTTAAAATTTATTTTAGATAAATACTAAAACTTAAATACATAATAAGAAAACATATATTAAAAAATTAAATATAAAATAAGAAAAGAAATAACATGTCTTGTGCACAGCAGACACAGGAGAGGATTCAGAATATTTATCAATAAATTTCCATTTCAAGGAAGTTTATATATTGTAGAAGTTATATATAAAGGCAATATGTTATATCATATAAGACATAAGACAATAGGTTGAAAGCTATCCATCTTTTCTTTGCTTCCTTGTAGGTTTTATTTTGTTCTCTACTGTACCCTTTTCATTTTGTTCTTTTCCCTCTTCCTCCCCCTCCCCCAATGCTACAATTAAGCATGGATACATTTAAATATTGATATACACATATTTGTATACATATATATATATACATACAAACATATACTGTCCATAGGAGTTTCTACTCCTAATCATTGTTTTTGTTTGTGCCTATCTCTTTTTTCCTATCTCTCATAACTCCTCTACTTTGCTTCTAGAAACTACCTTGCCCTCCTATTACTTAACCTATCCCCCATCAGCAGGAATTTCTTCCTTATCCTCCTATTCACCTAAATCTAAACATCCTTTTCTACTTCCCTTTGACCTATTGCCTCATCCTCCCCTTTAAAGATACCTCCTTTACCCTTTCCCCCTCCCTATCCCCTTAGACTTTTATTTCTTTCTAAATTTAGAAGACTTCATAAACTTCTAGATGTATTTTTCCCTCTTGAACCCATTCCCAATGAAAGTAGGTTACCAGAACTAAGAGCCCCTCCCCCCTTCTAATTCTTCTGTATCAGTTTTTCCTCTCCTATATAAGATAATTAGTCTTTTAACTGTTCTTGAATGGTTTTACTTTTGAAGTCATATTAAATTCATGTCCACCGAAACCTTTCTTATAAGCCATCTAATTATCAAAAATAATCTTAGACATAGGTTTCACATTTTACGTACATAAAAGGTAAACATTCTATCCTTATTGGGTCCCTTGTAATTGGTCATTTGTATATACATTATATTTCTCTTGGTTCCTGTATGTCAAATCTTCTATTGAGTTCTTGGGTTATTGCTGTTTTTGACAAAATCCTAAAAGTCTGACAATTCATTAGATATCCTTTTTTTAATTCAGAATTATGTTTAGCTTTGCTAGTTATGGTATTTTCCACAAGAAGCCAAGTACTTTTGCTCTTTGATATATAGTGTTCTAAGACCTGCAATATTTTAGTGTCACCACTGCTAGATCTTGAGTGATTCTAATTGTGGTACTTCCATATGTAAATGTTAATTTATTTCTTGTTTATTATAATATTTTGTCCTTGAGCTGGGGGTTTCAGAATTTGATTATAATATTTCTGTGGGTTTTCCTAGCAAGATCTATTTCAGGTGGTATTAGGTGGATTTTTTTTTTATCTATTTCTACTTTCCCCTTTTCTCCTAATGCTTCAGGAAATTACTTCTTATTATTTCAAGTGTAATTGTATCAAGATTCTTTTTTTTTTTTTTTTGATCATAGCTTTCAGGTAGTCCAGTTATTCTTATGTTTTCTCTTCTAGATTGATCTGTTCTCCAGATCAGTTGTTTTTCTTACGGGATTTTTCACATTCTGTTCAATTTTTTCACTCTTTGTGTTTCCTTTATTTCTTGGTCTCTTATAACTTCTATGGCTGGCCCTTACCCAATTCTGTTGTCAAGGAGTGATTTTCTTCCTTAAGATTCTGGATCTTCTTTTTTAATTGGTTGACTTTCTTTTCATAAAGTTTGTGTTTTTCTTGGATTATTCCTATTTTTTCTTTTTAGTTTTGACTCAGTCTCTCTCATTTGATTTTTAAAGTCTTTTTTAAGTTGTTCAATGAATTATTTTTGGGCAGGTGATTATTTGACATTACTCTTTGGGGTAGAAGAGGGTTCCTTTGCTTCAGTATCCTCCTCTGAAAATGAACCCAGTCTTCTCTATTCCCATAATATCTCTCTATTGTTGGATTTTTTTTTCTTTCTCCTTTGCCTGTGCATTTTTGTAGTATTAGCTTAATTTCAGTAATCACCTCTAGACCTGGAGTATGAGGGGTGGTACCCTCGGGCTTCAGATCCTCTGCTTTTCTCCTCTCTGAACAAGCCTCCTGTAAGTGTCCACAGCCAACCAGCATTCCTGCTCCACTACTTCTGCACTCACCTGGGTATGCAATGGTTCCTTCTTGACCCCACTGCCTCTCCACAACATAGCTGGGTCTGGTGTTCCTTGTCAGCAGAGGTTCCCTAGATCTTCCCCAGGTCAAAGGCCCAACACCCCTCACTGTCCTGAGGGTAAACGTTCCAGGGGCAGAGGCAGCTTCCCTAACCAGCTAACCCCAGGGCTTGCCTCTCATTGTTTAAGTGGTCCCTTGCCTGGAGGTGTTTACTCTTCAATGGGGCTAAATATCCTCCTGGAACTATTCCTCAGCTCTTCTCTGATTAACCCAGGAAGACACCAGTTCTCCCTCTACTCTTATTTATTTTCCACAATTTATGGTTTGCCCAGAGGCACCATTTTTTTCCCTTTTGTGAAGGAAAATCTTGAGACCTTGAAATTTTCTGACCTACTCCACCATCTTCCCAGAATCCTCTCTTGTATCTTTAAACAAAATAATGAAGCCTATATGATTCCCTCAGTTTTGAGTATCTTTTATTGATAAGGACAAAACGATGTATAGGTGAGTGATGAACACATTTCCAAGATTGATACTGACACTGACACATTTTTCAAAAAATTTCTTCGTGCTAATGTTTACCCAAGGTCAATCACAATTCCAGAACTAACTCTTTGGTATAAATTACAATTCTAAAATAAAGTTACATAACTTTTCCAAAGTCATGCTAATAGAAAGTCTTAGGAAATCCATTGTAAGTATTCAAAGCCCTGGAGAGTCTATTCCATTGTATTTCTCTGTGAGCTTTTCCAGACATCTTTCAAACTTGAACTGATTTCAAAAAATGATTTTATCAAATAGTTTTCTTATGAGTTGAGCATTTTAAATCTTCATAATGATGAATCTCATGCCTAAAGCTATACTATATATTGTAGTGAATTTGCTAAGTAATTTTTGATTATTCCTTTGGGAAACATTTGACATATACTTTCAAAATAAAAAATGGAAATAGCCATAAATCTAACTTTTGATTTTTCAGTAAAACAAAAAAATAAACATCAAAATTTCAATCAGAATTTGCACATCACAAGAGCATGAAATTCTGGATTAAAAAAACACATATGTTTATTTATGACTTCTGTTAATAATATGTCTCTATAATAATATAAGGAACACCTGATGATTCAAGTACATAATATGTGTGCTTTGATATGGACTGCAATGAATCTACACAAACATATTTTTCAGAGGGGGGAAGGCAGGGCAATTGGGTTTAAGTGACTTGCCCAAGGTCACATGGCTAGTAAATGTGTCAAGTATCTGAGGTTAGATTTGAACTCAGGTCCTCCTGATTCCAGGGCCAGTGCTCTACTCATTGTGCCACCTAGCTGCCCATACACAAACATATTTAAATGACCAATACCAGTCATTTTAAGGCAGCTAAGTGGTGCACTGGATAGAGCAATTTGCCTTGAGTCAGAAAGACCTGAGTTCAAATCCACCCTCAGGCACTTGGGACCCCGGGCAAGTCACTTAACCTTTTTGGCCTCAGTTTCCTCATCTCTAAAATGAGCTGGAGAAGGAAATGGCACACCACTCCAGTATCTTCTCAAAGAAAACTCCAAATTGGATGATGAGGAGTTGGACATGACTGAAAAACTGAACAAACGTTTTTGAAGATCAGATTCTCCTTAAACATTTCATGCAGTTTATTTTCATGGAAGCATACATACCACTCAGTACTTTGTGATGGTTTGATGGAAATACATCCACAAGTTCTTAATTGAAACAAAAAGCTAGTATTTTTTTCCATAAGGAAAGATGGTATTAGAATTAGGGTAGGGAAGGATATTATGATATAAAGTTAAAGTGTCCATTGAAACTAGTAAAGGACATCTAAATTCTACATAGACAGTGAGTTTATCTATTATTAAGTACTGTCCCAATTCTGATTGGGATAATTGCACCCTTTTTCTGTTAGCAGAATTGTTCTGCAACTTTTGTCAGGTATGCTATTCTTCAAAACCTGTCATAAATTTCCAAACACACTTTACTGCCATTTTTTTGCTTTTAATTTTAAGTTAAACCAACTCTTTTTCTTTGCAAACTCAACACTTTAATTATAGTAAGATAATGTACAGTGTATCATTTATTTTCTCTCGAAGGTTATTGAGGTTATCAAGTCAATGTAGTCTGTCTAGATGAACCAAGGTAATAGATAATCAACAAATTTCATTCCAAAAATAGAGGTAATTTTGTTTATTAAGATGTCTTATATATGTGTCAATACACATACAAGAATAGTGACAATAAAATTTCTTTTTTTTTTTGAAAAAAGGTTGCCCTAATTTCATGGGTTATTGATTTCCAACTAAATTCCATTTTCTGTTGAACAATTACCTGGATCAGCATATTATAACTTCTGAAAGTCATTTGGGTCATCTAGAGGCTCCTAGAAAAGAGTAATTTGGGTATTGCATACATGAATATGACACATGGTTATAAAAGTCACCTTCCATTATAAGTAAACATAAGCAAAGAAGGAAGGAAATAAAAGTTGAATGAATTTATGTGGAACTTCAAATCTTTGCCAACTAGCATTGCCTGTTTTCTAGAATAAAATATATTTAGCTCAACTACCATAAATTCAGGGTTTTATGATTACCTGACTGGAACCTTTTGATTTCTCTCTTTAATAAATACAAAGAAACATGAAAACTATTCTCTAAGTTAATGAGAAAAGATCAATCCTTTGAATTGTGTGATTTTTTATTGAAAAATCTACCTCCCTGAAAGTAATTAAGAAGTATTTCTTGATGTCAGAATCAGTGTGAAGGTAGTGGAATTAGCTTTATACTTGGAATCTAAGGAACTGAGTTTGATTCCTGGTTCCTTCTCTTACTAGTTCTATGACAGTAAATAAGGAAGCTTCATTTTCCTCATCTGTCAAATATGATTCATAGTGCCCTCTTCAATGAGTTGTGATGAAAGAGTTTTGTACATTTTAAAGCACTAAAGGCAGCAGTAATATGACAAGCAATGTTGTTCAATACGGAAAATCAAAGTTAGAGATGCAAGATGACTCACCTATGATCATTAAGATGATAAATAGCTAAATTACGCTTCAAGCTCATCAAAGTGATAAGCCTGAAATGTATTATGGTAGTTCATGGCTGTCCAAAGTGCAGCCCATGGGCTGCATGGGGCCCATGGGCTCCATGAGGCCCACAGGGTGATTTTATGTGGCCCCCCTGTGTTTACTATGGTGTGGAAATTGACACAAATGCTTTAGTTAAAGCATTTGTGTCAATTTCTGTGCTTGTGGTGGACAGAGACAGGCCACATTGGGGTGCAAGGCCCATGTTTTCGACAGCCTTGATGGTAGGTTTTATAAAATAAACAAAAAAATATATCATAAATTACAGTTGCATTCACTGAGGCATAGTGTCTAGAATGTGTTTTACTACCATTGCCCTAGTCAAGTCGTATCTAGATAGTTGTGTTCAATTCAGGTTGTCACATTTAGAAAGAACTGTGACAAATTAAAGCATAACTGGCACAATTGATGTGTCGATGGTAGCAGAGTACATGCCATAGTATGAGGACATAATAAGAACTTGAAGGTTTATCACATCAAAAATGTTATTGGATTTGTTGTGCTTTTCTTCATTGTATAGAACTAGGAATAGTAGTTCAGTGGAATGAAAAACCTAACACATAGCATTGTTCAATAGTGGAAAATGCTACCATGACTGGTATTGGGTTCTCCATCAATGTTAATATTCAAAGAGAAGACAGGATGACTGCTCGTTCAGGAATATATTAGAAGGGATTTCAAGTCATACAGAATGTGGAGTTGATCACCTCTGAGGTTCCTTTTAACTTGGCAGTTCTGTTCCTTTATCTTATAGTCGATGAACTCCTTATTCTTTGGGGGTTCTTAAAGTTAGTTTTACAATAAACAGAGTATTTTACTGTCAATTATCATTAATGTAAAGGATTAGAGGGTTGAGGAAACCATTAAAGATCCTATTACAGTCACATTGGTATAAGACTGTAAGTATTTGTACCACTTTATTATGTAAATGAAAAGACTGCAGAACAAGAATAAGCATGGCACAACAGGTGAGATATAGGACAGTGAGGAAAAATAAGTCAGAAATAATTCTAGGTTTCTGAATTTCGTGTAATAAGGCAATATTGGTGCCACTCATTTATAGCCATGGTGACATTAGGAGAGGGAGCTGGAGTTGGTTAGATTATGCCTTGGATGTGCGGGCACTTCATGTATGTTTCAAAAAACTGCATCTAAGAATAAGAGAAATAATATGATAAGATTAATAGAACTATATAAAGAATTGACAGGAAAAAACAGGAAAGAGGAAGTAGAAGATACCAATATTTGCCTGCTGTAAAATTTTTATTTATGCTAGACAGTAATGTCAAACATATGAATATACTAATGCCTCAAAGATTTGTAATTTCATCAACGTGAGTATGCCTCCTTCAGAAAGATAAATACAAATGTCAAAAAGAACAAGCTATTTTCCATTTAAGTTAATAGATAATAAAGGCATACTGAACTCAGTATAACATCTTTTGTGTGACAAGAATACAAATAATATCCTAGAATTTCAAGGCAAATAAGATGAACAATTGTTTCTTTTATTTCCTATTTTTTATTTTTTTAAAATTTTTATTAGATTGAGATTTTTTATTTTTAGTTTACAAAACTCAATTCCTCATGATTTTAAGTTCCATATTTTCTTCCTCCCCTACCCTCTCTTCCCCCAGATGGCACGGAATCTGATATTTTTCTACATATAACTTCACATTAAACTTATTTACACAATAGTTAAGTTGTAAAGAAGAATTATGACTAATGGAATGAATCATGAGAAAGAAGAAACAAAACAAAAAAAAACAGAAGAAAAAAAGGAGGGCAAATATTTTGCCTCAATCTGCATTCAGACTTCATAATTCTTTCTCTGGATATAGATAACTCTTTCCATCATGAGTCCATTGGAGTTGTCTTTGAACCTTGTATTGCTGAGAAGAGCCAAGTCTATCATGGTTAGTCATCACAGAATCAATATATCTGTGGTTGTGTATAATGTTCTCCTAGTTCTTCTATGGTCACTCAGCATTATAACATTTAGGTTTTTCCAGGTTATTATGAAGTCTGTACCTTCCCCATTTCTTATAGCCCAATAGTATTCCATTACATTCATATACCACAACTTTGAACCATTGTTTCTAATTGCAGTAAGTAAACAGGCACCTATTAAGTACTTACTATGGTACAGGCACTATACTAAGTGCTAGGGATAAAATTAACAATCATGAACAGTCACAATTCTAATGTTTTGAAGTCTTTGAGATATTTTGCAGTTCTACTTGGGAGGCAAAGTCATTCAATTGAAAGAGCAATAGGCTGTGGGTTACAAAAACTAAATTCCAGAAAACAACATTTTCCATAATGTAACTATATGAAGCATTCACCTCCTCTGAGCTCCTAAACAAAATTAGGGCATTGATCAGCAGCAGCAGCAACATACATTGATTGAATTCACAAAATATATGTTAGCTATTCAATAAGTATGCACTAAACACTGAGAATACAAAGAAAATGACTATCTCAGAATCTAGGCAGCTAGGTGGCACAATTGGAGGTACTAGACTTCAAGTCAGAAAGATACAAGTTCAAATTTGACTTCAGAAACATTCGGCCTTAGATACTTGCTTACTTGCTTTGTGACTGGGTAGGTCATTTAACCTTTATGTGTTTCAGTTTTCCCAACTATAAAACAGGCATAATAATAGCACCTACCTCTCAAGGTTGTTTTGAGGAATAAATGAGATAATATTAGTAAAACTCTTAGTATGGTGCTTGGCACACAGGAGGGATTTGAAAATGCTTGTTTCCTTCTTTCTTCTTTCTCGAAGCTAAAGATACCTTATTATCAATAAAATAATGAAGAAACCAGTATGTCCTTTTCCTAATATCTCAAGCCACTTGATGTTCACTCTTAGAGAGAAATATCTAAACTACCTTTTCCTGAGCTTTATTTACATTATCTGAAAAGTTAAAGCAATTTTGTAACATGGTAGATAGAGGTTTGGCTTCTGATACAGGGAGAACTGGGTTCAAGTTGACACAATCTGTATGTGTAACCCTGGGCATGTCCCTGAATCTCTCTCTTCTCTAGGCTACTCTCACACAGTAAGTTAAAGAGAAGGTAAATTCCTAATTTTCAGGGTCTCTCTAACAATGAAACCACAAGTCTAATTCTCACCCTGGCATGGAAAACAAAATAAGCAAAAAGAAGAAGGTGATAAACACCATATTTTGACTAATATAAGAAGCAATATCTGCTTCATGGACTACGTCATGCATATTTTCAATGGTAGTTTGTGTGGCGCAATTGATAAAATTGATACTTTAAAGACACTTATGACTAGGAAAGGAAGTAGGCCTCATAAATATTGCAGGGATTACAAATGAACAGCTTAAATATTGTATTCATATCCATGAAATAGTAAAGGAATAGTAGAGGAATGTCTTAAGCATTTTGAGTGATTCACTAATGGAGGACTGATTGTGAAAGGTGAACGACGATTACGTAGAAGGTAACACAATGATAAACACAACAATAAAATCATTGAATTACTGAGGTACTAAAAACTGATTAGTGAAGGTCCTCTGCTGGTGACCACTAGCAGATCACAGCAGTGCATTATGTCATAGAATTTTAAGCTGAATTCCAATCCTGAAGTGGATGACGCATGAATGCAGAGCATGCACTCAAGGAACGACCCATGGCAGGCCCTTTAAACAAGAGAACTATTTATCTTACAGCTCTGAAGAGCTATTTCTGAAGCTTTTAGATGATTGCCTAAAATTTAAGCCTGTAATGTTCCCTAATGTCTAATAATTAGGCTGTTATATTTGCCACACAGATTCAACCTAAAATAAACCTAAGAACTCAATAAGTCAGGATCTTATATACAATTGTGACCGCCTTAATTTTGTCTCTTTTTGCTTCACCGCCTGAACGTGCTTTGCAAGTATTTGTCTCATGCCAAATGAGTTTCTTTGTTGAGTTACATACTGTTTCTTTCTCTTTTTGTTTGTTTTGTTTGTTTTTAATTCCTCTAAAAATGAATCATTCCCAGAGGAAACACAGATTTGTCCAGTAGGTATTGGATGCAACTAAGCGTCCAACACTGTAACTAAGACAAATACGATTAGGTTGCTGAGGACTTAGCCAAGGAGGTGAAACATCTTCAATTATATTATTTTAGCTAGCAGTCTTCCTTGGAAATTATGGTTGCATTCTAATTCAAGGAGTTTAACAGAGAATAGATTTGGGCTTCCCTTTTATGAAAATACTCAATAAATGACTGATAACTTTACAGAAGTGATGCTTTAGTGCTGCCAGTTAGTGTACTGCTCTCTATTGCGGAGAAAAGTGTCTTGGCGTTGTATGTGGCAGACAAAGCATGTAGCTATGAAATTGTGCTGTACTGTACATATCCATCAAGAACACATATTCAGCCTGTAAAGATGCTATTTTCTAAAGACAGAAAAATATACTGTCATTTTAAAGAGTGGATGATATAATGATATAAAATTCAGATAATACATGGAAATTATACTCTCATCAGACTAACAGCAGAAAGATTAAACAATGATGTGAAATTCATGTATTTTAATTTTTGAAATTATAACTTAGATTTTCAAAACTGCTTTTAACTAGCATCATGTAAGCAAAGAAAAATTCCTTTATAATTTTTTTTTACTGATATATGTTCTCTCATTCATTCAGGGAAGATGTACTTATACATATTCTTTTTCCAATGTCCTTTTACTAATGATCTAGAATATGATTGAGTAATAATGGTCAAGTATGTAAGGCAGCATATAAACATATGCTTGGGGTAACTGTCTATTTTGAGTAAATTGTAAAATAACTTTATACCTAACAAAAATAATATTTTCACTTGCTTGGTTTTAAATGATCTGGATATTAATGATTTTTTGACATTCCTAACACACATTTTTGCTTTTTTAATTTGTTAAATGATAATTCCTAAGCATGTAACATTTAGTTTTTTAAATTAGTTTAGAAGAATAAAGAGTGGATAATGTTAGACTGTTTTCCCAGAGGCAGGGTTATGTAATGGATAGTATTCTAGGCTTGAAGTCATGAATACCTAGATTCCAATTCCACTTCTCATGTTAATTAGCTTGTGTTAACTTGGAAGAGAGTCACAACTTTGTGCTCTTGGTCAAATCATGCAATGACAATTTAGATTTGAAGATCTTTCTCACCCATTAATAAGACATGTGACCTACTTACATCACAAGAAGTCTAACTCATATGTGGTGGGAGGACCTTGCTGAGAGGAAAAGGAAAGTGTGTCACAGGAAATGTTTAGAGAGTCGTTAGAGCTGAGGGAAAGAGAAGACTTGTGGTGGCTGTGCTGTGAGTTTGTTTCTTGCAAGGCCCCAGGAGGGGAGCAGAAAGATTATGGGATGGTCAGGCTCCATGCCTTGACACTGTGTTTTAGGTTCCTTGCTATCATGATAAAGTGGGCTTACTGGGTTTGGGAGTTGGTTGCTGCTTGGATGGGATGGAATTATTGGTTATGGGATTTGGTCCTATGGCATCTGAATAAATATGTTATGTTTTCTACCTTCTATATGGAAAATCTCTCATATTTTGCAATACAGAAATACATACACATATTCACAATTATCATTGATGTTGTATTTATTGCCTTGCTAGTAAAAGTCACATCACTTCTTTTATTTTCAGGCAACAACTTAGAATTTATCTAAATATTCACAGTTAGAATGTGTTTCTTCAGTTAAAGGAATCACATATCCTTCAAGTGTTTATATGTCCTTTCCAGTTGTCTCATATCTAAAGTGTATGCCAATCACTAATTAATATAATTCAATTTAGCAAGCATTTGTGAAGTGACTGCTCCTTGAAAATCACTATGATAAGCATGAGGAAACAAAGCTGAACACAATGTCTTTCTTTCCCTCAAGATCCTTACAAACTACTGCAAAAATACAACATTAAGGAGGTAAGAGCCAAGATGGCTTAGAAAAAAGAAGGGGCTCCCCTGAGTTCTCTCCTAAAACCCTCCAAATGCCTTTAAATAATAACTCAAAACAAATTTGAGAGTTACAGAACTCAAAAAAGGGATATATTGAAACAATTTTCCAGCCAAGGACAACTTAGACAGTTGGCAGGAAAGGTCTGTTGCACAGAGTAAGAGCAGAACATAGAGAAGCTCAGGCTGTGCCAGCTTAGAACTGGTCCCAGAATGCTGAAGCACATCTTGAGGGCAAATGAAGCAGTGGAGAGAAGTGGTTTCTGGACCTCTCAGCGCCACTCTGGGCTGTCATCACCCACCTTTCAGATTGGCTAATATGGCAGAAAAGGAAAATGACAAATATTGAAGGGAATGTGAAAAAATTAAAACAGTAATGCACTGTGTCAACTATTCTTTAGAGAAATTTAGAACTATGCCAAAAGGGCTATAAAACCATGCATACCCTTTGACCATGCAATACCCCTGTTTTGTGTGTAGGTAATAAAAGCAATAAAAAACTAAAAGGAAAATAACTCATATATACATATACAGAGAGGGAGGGAGGGAGGGAGAGAAAGGGAGAGGGAGAGGGAGAGGGAGAGAGAGAGAGAGAGAGATTGAGAGAGCAGCTCTTTTAGTGGTATCAATGAATCAGAAATTGATAGAATGTCTATCAATTGCAGAATGACTGAACAAATTATATATGATTGTCGTGATGGAATACTATTGGCTATAAGAAATGATGAATAAGATGCTCTCAGAAAAACATGGAAAAAATTATATAAACTGATGCAAAGTGAAATGAGTAGAAGCAGGAGAATATTTTACACACCAACAGCAATGTCATATGATGATCTACTATGAATAACTGAGCTATTCTCAGCAATAAAATGATCCAAGACAATTGTGAAGGACTTATGATGAAAGGTGCTGTCCATCTCCAGAAAAAAAAAAAAACCTGCTGGACCTTAAATGCAGATTGAAGATATTTTTCTTTATTTTATTTATTTTTCTTGGGTTTTTTGTCACTTTTCTTTCACAGTATGACTTACATGGAAACATGTTTTGCATGACTACATATGTACAACCTATGTCAAATTTCTTGCCTACTACAGAGGGGGAAATGGGAGGCAAGGAGAGAATTTGGAACTCAAAATTTGGAGAAAAAGAATGTTAAAATTGTCTTTACATATAATTGAGAAATATATTAAATTTAAAATTCCAGTATTATCAAATAGATAAAACAAAGGATACAAATGAAAAAAGTCAAAGGAGTCAAATAATTATGTGAGTATTTGAAGAAGAATAACTATCAAATGGATAGTTGAGGGAAGGTTTCACTAAGAAGAGAAAAACTGAGTTGAGTGTTAGGAAAAAAAATGATTCTGAAAGGCAAAAAATGAGAAAGGAGTAATGTATTTTTCAAGGAGACATATCCCTTGACTTCAGAAATATGTTAAATGTTTGATTTGGATGGAATGTAGAGCATGTGAATAGGCATAATGTAAAATAACTAAAACTTTGTTGGAATTGTAGCACCAACTTCTGGCTTCACTGCCCCAATTCCCACTACACTAGCATATTGAATTTCATGAAAGGCAATGAGTACTTCTCCCCTCATACTTCTAAGGGTAACCCTGAGAAGTTGGGGTTTCTTATGTTTTCATTCATAATCCTCAATATTATATGTTCACCAATATTAGTCACACAATTATTGTATTAGTGAGATTTTATGACAACGTTTTCACTGAGAAAGTATAGAAGGATTCAAGTTATAAAATTTCCATTCAAAATGGAGTACACTTTCCTGTCTTCACACATGCAGTTCCTAAAGAGAATAAATAGATGCTTAAAGTACAAAGGTAGTGAGGCATACTTGAAGAAAAAACAAAGAACCAAGTATGTTATGATTCCTGGCCACAAACAGCCTTTTCTGTCTTTGAGACTCCGCAAAATTTATTTCAGGTGATTGAATCAATATAGATGAACCACTCCTTTGCTCATCTGGGCTGCCTTCTTCCTTGGTTTGGAGTGTTGTGTGTGTAACAATAATGTTGCTAGCAGCTGCTGTGGAGATATAAGGCCAACAACAAGACCAATAACTATAGCATGCAGGAGGGCTGCTAGCACAGGTTCTTTGTCCTGCTTTTCCTAGGAAAGCAACTCATCACCCCGAACTTCAGAGCAAATACAAACAGAAATTGCAAACAGAAAATATGAACAGATCAACAGATAGGCTTTTGTCTGACTATTGCCATAAATATATAGTTACCAGAGAGAGAGATAAGCACCAACATCTGAGTTGTCAAAGCTGGGCGGGGCTCCTTAACAGCTACCCAGAGTATCATCTGCCAAAATCACAGGAATGCTTCTCCAATGAGTCCCAAGCAAAATGCCAACCTCAGAGTATATACACACTTCTTCAGGGTTAAAGGGGGTCACAACCATGTGACTCAAACCCATGTAAGCTAGGTCTTCCTGTGACTTAGGCAGGTCGTCAAAGACTCCCCAATTCAGTCAAAGACTCTTGATTGAAACAAAGGCAAAACTCAAAGGTATTTGATTGCCTGAGTACTGAGAAGCACTCCAAAACAAAAAAAACAGCAAAAAGTCCCGCCCTGCTTCCCATTACAGTCTGGCAGCAATTCAATCTTTTCTTGGTTAGTTCAACAAGGTTAATCAGCTTGTGTTCTTTCTCCTCACTAGACTTAATTGTCACTGCTACTATACTCAATTATTTGTCATATGTCTCTGATAGCTCCAACGGGTGTTTGGAAAATACCAGTCACCTAGGCATACCTTTCTTGAGATGTTTATTCACCTAAGTTGAGGAAAAGATAAAGAGGAAAAAGAAGAAAGAAAAAGGGACATCTTATATTCAAAGACATATAGCAGCCAGGTGAAGAGAGAGGGCAAGCACTGTTCCTGCCCCCACCTGCTATATCATATTAGTTCTTGTCTCACCTCCCCCTTTAGTAACTAAAAGGTGAAAAACTGGCCAAAAATAGAGGTATGTATCAATCCAGTAGTTTCTGGATCAGTCCTTCCCATTCCACAGTCAACCAGATAATTGCTTATCATCACAGAGTATTAGTCTCCTAGCCACTCAAGACCTGAAGAAGTTTGCTCATTAAACCTTCATGTGTTGAATTTCAGTGAGGCAAGGAATATTGTGCATGCTCTCAATAACTCACCAGAAATGGCAAATCTGCATATGCTCTAAAGACTGGGTCCTCATAGGCCAATCCTACTAATCCACTTAGGAACTGCCTAGTACATGTCAAGTACCATTTGAGATGTAGTAGTAGGAAGTAAAAAGCTAAACTGCCCCTGCATTTAAGAAGTTTACATTGTACTATAGAATTCAAACATTCACATATGACAAAATAAATATGTAAGCTATATATGTATATATACATATATAAATACATGTATACCCACACATATATGCAAGTATACACAAAATAAATCTGAAATAGATACAAGATAAGTTTTAAGAGGTAGGCACCAGAAATTAGGAAGACAACTGAAGGTCTCAAGCAGAAGGTGATACTTTATCTCAGTTTCAAAGGAACTAAAGAATTTAAAAGATTTAAATAAGACATGAATACATTCCAGGTACAAGTGACAATAAGTGATAAGACATGCAGGCAGGACATAAAGTGTTATATATGAGAAACAATAGGAATTCAGTTTGGCTGGATTATAGTTTTCACATGAGCAATAAAGATGAAAAATTGGCATCTGAGTGTAAAAGTTTTCAATTCTATACAGAAGTGATTATATTTAATTCTGTGAATCTTTGGGAGGCATTACAGGTCATTGAGTCATGGGGGCCAGAGTCAGATGTATGTTTCAGGAAAATTACTCTGGGAATTATATGAAGGATTGGTTGGAGGGGGTAGAAGTTTGAGATAGAGAGAATAAGAAGAGGCTATTGCAATAGCTTAGGTGAAAGCTGGTGAGGACGTCAAGCAGGGTGGTGAATGTGTGAATTTCATGATGATGCCATATGTAACAGACTTTGTAGAGTACAAATGACAAAATTTAGGAAGTGAGTACAAATGTCACATGAGTGAAGATGAGCACTTGAGAATGAGAATGAAGTAATGGACCTGGATAAAATTGTGATGTCCTCGATACAAATGCTAGGAAAAGGAAGAAGGGTGTGGACCAAGGGACATATAATGAGTTCTATTTTGTACATGTTAACTTTGAGTTGTAAGAAAGATATTCAGATCAAAATGTTCAATGATGAGTTTGAGATGTGTGACTAGAGCACAGGAGAGGGATTAAAGCTGGGTATGTGGATTTGAGAGTCTTCTGCATAAAGATGTAAATTAAGCCCAAGGAAGCTGATAACTTTACTAAGTAAGAAAGTCGGAATAGACAAGAGAAGAGGGCTCTGGACAAAACCTAGGGGAATACACAAGTAAAGATGTGGGATACAGATCATGAAAGATCAGATGAGATTTAAGATGGAACAGGCAGGTAGGAGGAGATTAAAAGAGAAATGTGTCAACAGTGCTTAGGAAGAGGATACAGAGAGAGAGCAAGGTAAATCGTGTCAAATACTTTAATGAGGTTAAAAAGGCTAAAGAATGAAAAAAGACTTTAGGCATGTCAATTTAGAGTTCATTTGGTAAGTTTGCAGAAAATAGTTTCAAATGATTTCTCTTACCCCCACCCCCAATTCACTTAGCTGATGAACCTTGTTTCATATTTCATGGAAAGAAATGATGCCATGTGCTGAAACCTCTCAATCCTCCTTCGCTTCTCATCTCATCTCACTCGGATGTTTTCCCTCACTATCTTCCCCTTGATCCATATCTCAAAAAAAGTGCTGTCCTTCTCTTTGTGGAGGCAAACTCTTCTATAAGAACAAGTGATTCTAAACTAACATTTCTTCCTCTGAACATTGCCCCCTCCATTATCCCCAGTCTCACTAATACCAAATCTCTCTTTGTGTAATGACTGCTTGCCTACTGTCTTCAAATATGCTCATTCCACCCCCCCCTCCATCCTCAAAATAGTAACAACAACAGCAGTAGCAGCAAAGATAAACTAATTTGATCTATCCAACCCAGCTAGTTCTCATCCATATCATTTCCTCCTTTCCATGGCTAATCTCCTAGAGAAAGCTATTTAAAATTTGTGCCTCTTATTACTTTCCTTTCCCTTTCTAAACTCTCTATAATCTGGCTGGAAACCACGTCATTCAAATGTAAATACTTTCTCCACAATTACTAATGAATTCCCCATTCTTATCCTTCTTGATGTTTCTACAGCATTCCCACTCTAAATTGCCCTTTACTAGATACTCCCTTTTCTCTAGGCTTTCCCAACAATGCTTTTCCTTTGTTTTTGTCCTACCTGTCTGACCATTCTAATTTAGCTGCTTTTGCTGAATCTTTAACTAGATCATACTAGTTATTAATTCCTTCTGACAATGAAGGATCAACTACAGCAGCAGCAGCAGCAGCAACCAGTTCAATATGAGTATCCCCCCAAATCCTGGGCCTTCTTCTCCTTTTATGTTATGTTGCTTGTTTATTTCATCAACTTCATGGATTCAGTGAACTCCATACAAATTATTCTCAGATCTATTTACACCACCCTAACCTCTCTCTTTACCTCCAGTCTTTTATTTCCAACTACGTAATAGAAGTCTTGCAGTGGATACCCTATAGACATCTTAAATTCAACACATACAAACATTCACTGATTGTCTTTTCCTCCCAACCCTCCCTTCTTTCTAGTATCCCTATTATTTCTGAAGGTATCACCATTCTTCCCATCACCTGGGCTCAAAATCTAGGTGTTATCCTTAACACCTCCCTCTCCCTCACCCTCATATCCAATGTTTTGCCTAGTCATATGGATTCTTCCTTTTTCACTTCTCTCAGATATACCTCTTTCTCTCTATTCACACTGCTACCACCACAGTGCATTGTAGGCCAAAGTCCATGCCAAGACTACTGCATTAGACTTCTTGTTCTTAGATCCTTCCCTACTTCAATCTATCACTCAGTTATTATAATGATCTTCATAAATTTCAAGTCCGAATATTATTGCCCCTTTATTCAATAAAGTCTAGTCATTCCCCATTATTTACAAAATAAAATATAAAATTATCCGTTTGGCTTTTAAGGGCTCTAATAACCTAATCCCTTCCTAATTTTATAGTTCTCTTATGCCTTACTCTCCTCTACAGGTTCTATGACCCAGTGGTCCTTCATGATATTTTTCAAAAAAGAAATTCCACAGCCAGAATGCTTTTCCACCCATGACTGAAATGCTTTCCCTTCTCATCTTCACTTCCTGATTTTGCTGATTTCTCTCACATCTCAATTAAAATCCTAACTTCTTCAAATTTACTGGTCCCCTTCAAGGTTACTGCCTTCCCACTTTGGATTATCTCCATTTTATTATATATGTGTATAAGCATATCTGTATATGTGTGTATACATATACATATACACACATATTCATATACATGAAAACATATATTTGAATTTTGTCTTCTTTAGATTGTAAGTTCCTTAATGGCAGGAAATGTTTGCCTATTTCTTTCTGGTATATTTAGTACTTAGTAGGATGCCTGGCACATAGAAGACATTTTCTTGTGGTTTCCTCAACAAGTTATTTTTACCTGGTTTGATTTCTTGAAATACTTAGAGTAATTGTTGTTATACTACCTTATTTTGCAGAAAAAAGGAAATTTGGAAGTTCCACTTCAATTTTTTCCCCAAAACACAAATGTTCAATTTGAATGTTGAAATAAAATTCTGTATTGTATACCTCTATGCTGATAAAGATTTTAGCATTAAAAAATTCCTGGTTAGATACATCTTGACATTTATTTTAGAATTAGCCTCAAAGCACACTCACAGCACAGATATTTCATACTTATCCAGCATAAAGTATGGATATGCTCTATCCATATAAAATTCAAAGTTAAAGCTGAAGCATTAGAATAGGTATTGAAGAAGTAAGAAGGAATTCTAATTTCCCTAAACCTCAATAGCAGTCAGGAATAGTGGCTATATAAACTCACAGATAGAGACTAGGTTTCATTTTTTTGAGTTCTCTATGATATAAATTCCTAAGCATCTCTTTTATTGTAGTTCTTTAATTCTTTCTCGGAAAAAAATGGAGTCTGTATTATTTCTTTATAAAGATGATCATAGAATCAATAAGTAACTTTCTAAATACATTCTTTGCATCAGCAGGCTCCCATTCTATTCTCCTGAATTGACATCCTCTCCTGTGTGAAAGCATCTAATGGTGTCAGTAAACCCTCCGCATCATGTTTCCTTGGCAACCCAAGCACCCTCTTTATCCCTCCCAACTGTCTTCATCTGAATTTCAGAACAAAATCATTTAATTTGTGATAATCCCTGGAAGTACAAGACAACAGTCAGTCTGAGTCATCTGCAACTAGAAACCAAAATGCTAAGTTACTAATAAAGTTGAAAATGATTAAATTATAGGGCAGCATTTTGCTTATGGATGTACATAAGCACCAGATGGTGGTCTGTTGTATTCATCCCCAGATTAGCTAGATAAAGTCCAGCCCATATGTCAGAGTGCACATGGCTCTAATGAGTTTACCTCTAGACTGCTACAGGTTAGAGCTTTTAGTGTTACAGTTAAGAAACCACAAACTAAAAAAGCTTTATTTGATTATAAATCTGAAGGGCAACTGATATAGGAGATATATGCACAACAAGATCAGGAATCAGAAAGACCCAGCATTTCAAGATTAACTCTTCACTGGCTACCAGTTGCAAAGTAAGGGTAAGTTGACTTTAATTCACAATAGTCATGGAACTTTTTAAATTTGGAGCAATCTATACAAACTAATTTTACAGGATCCAAATAAATATATGTTAGTTCAAAATGCTTAAAGGCATTTGGATAATGCATTTTTTAAAAGATCTTTCTCATCTTTCTCCCTTGCATTGAGTCTTCTTTTAACAAAAGAAAACATTTGGTGTCATATTCTTGGAATTCCTCACTCCATTTGAAGTAAAGACAAATATTGCCACATAGCCTATGGTATTGCATGGACAGAATATAATTTCATAAAGAATTAGAAATAGGATCTGGAAAATTAGTAGGTAGATTTTATTTAATCACAAAATATTTAAGAATATTTGACTAAAATACCAAAAGCTAACACCCCCCCCAAAAAATCCCCCTAACACTATGAAAAGTCGATTGCAAAGGAAATTTTGTGACTCTCAGACTCCATCTATAAATAGTATTACTTATAAATCTAAAAATATTTATGCCAGTTTCTTTCAAGTTCCTTTTATGTTTCTTTTATTGCTCAATAATATTTTTGCATAGTAAAACTGGAATGATACAGCTTGCTTTTCTTTTGTTTTTGTTACTCTCCTAAAATTTCATCCTACATTATATTTTTTAATGTTGTCAATTATTAAACATTATGGGGGGATACCATTTTGTGTTTTCTCTACATTTGACCACCATCTCTCTTGGTAATTCATTCTAATTTTACTTTATGATTTTGGTTAAACTGCAGCTTATTTATGTTACCTGTACTGTTAAGTTTGTGTTTTAATCATCTTAAATATGTGCTTAACAATAAAATTGATTCAATAAAGATATATCTCTTTAATTAAGGGTTAACCATCTTCAAAATATTAATCAATTGAGATTACTAATTCATTGTCATAAGGCCTATTAAAAGTTTATGTCTATCAGCGTTCATCTTGAAAACAGCTGGTAGTTTGATTTTGGAGGGTAGATTGTAACTAGGATATTGTTTCTTCATGAATATTCATGTGTGTGCAACTTATATAATCATCTTGAAATTTATTATTGTAACCAATAGAATATTTGTTAAAAACAGCTGATTATTTCTTAGATAATATGTCATTAATGGTATGGTACATAGTGTCACTAGGGTTCTAGATTACATCCCCTAAAATCTCATTCAATATTATATATATATATATGTATATATATATATATATGTACATATATATATGTATACATATATGTATATATGTACATATATATATATATATGTACATATATATATATATGCATATATATATTACTTAGAATCTATGTGAAATTTAGATTTAAGGATTTCAAGAGAATCCATGATACAGAAATAGAAATATCACTGACTAGAGAAAGAAATATCCCACAGACAAATTGGCATAAATCATGGTTTCATTTTAATTAAAAAAAAACTTAGTTCATAGCCATAAGAATTACGTTAAATTCATAATTCAAGAACATACTTGGTTTATTATGTGTATATGTATGAACTTCTCTATTAATGTATATGTATCATCTGCTGCCAGAAATTGTAATGGGATTGAGAATCACATTTATGCAAGTGTTCTAAACTGAATTAAGAATTCAGTGCGCGCGCGCGCACACACACACACACACACACACACATACACATGATATGATTTTTGGTTGGTCAGTTGTTTCAGTCTTGTCTGGCTCTTCTTGACTCCATTTAGGGTTTTCTTGGCAAAGGTACTAGAGTGACTTGCCATTTACTTTTCCAGTTGATTTACAGATGAGAACCTGAGGCAAACAAGATTAAGTGACTTGCCCAAGGTCACACAGCTACTAAGTGTCCAAGGTCAGATTGGAACTCAGGAATATGTTTTCCTGACTTGGAGCTCAGTACCATCTCTCCCTCCCCAGATTTACCTTAACACTATCTTTGGAACTGTAAGAATTCATCTCTCTCTCCCTCATTTCTTACTTGTGTACATTCAAGCTATTTCTTGAAGGCATGATGGCAAATTCTTGCTTTGCTTCCTTTATTCGCAATACAATAGTATTCTTAAATTATATAACATCCAATTCATCACTAAAAACTCTGAGATCATTACACTAGAAAATCTTCTTCTATTCAGTTTTGACATTTTCCTTTAACTTTATAGTGGTAGAATTATGCCATTTGTAGCAATTTAATAAATATTTTACTTTCTGAAAATTACTAGAAAGTTAGAAATTTGCAGCTATATGAGATATATGTGCAGAAGTACACTACAACTTCATATATTCAGAATAATTGAGAACAGGATCTTAATTCATAAAAAGACTGTTTCATAAATTATTTTAAAAAGATATACACATACATATCTGTTACTTTAAATTCCCATGATAACAAAAACTGCTTCAGTAAATTGGGTTCTTATTTGTAATTAGCATTATAGCTTTCAATGGCATCAATTAATATGCTAAAATTCTATAAATACTTTTCTTTTAAAAGGTTGAACATTTTCTCTCAAATAATGTTTACACTTCATTTGATTAGCAAGACATTTCTTAGACAATTTTAAAATAAACTTAAAGACTTTCCTGATAATATTATTACAATATCTAGATATATTGAGGCAAAATAGGAAAACTTTGCCTTTAAAATACTCTGGCTAAAATTTGAAGCTAGCTGAAATGGAAATTAGCTAATGAACAAGACAGAAGGTAGCTAACATGAAAATGTATCAAGTCAACTAGAAACCAAAGCATAATTTTACTATAATGTCAATAATGTAAAAATGACCAATTTTGAGAACTTAATAAACTGATGAAACATGAAATTAATAGAACCAGGAAAAAGTCATACAGTAATGAGAACACTGTAAGAAGAAATAACTGAAATCTATAAGAACTAAAATCAATACAATGTGTTAATGATTCCAGAGGACTGATAATAAAAATGCTATTCATTACAGAGAGATGATTAGGGTACAGGATGACAGATGATAGATAAATAGATCTACATATTTATTTACATGTATATATGTATATCAAATACAAAAATCATAGGCTATATTTCTTACTAAGGAAAGTGATCAAGGAATAAGATTAAAAATAATCTGCCTAAAATATGCAATGAATATTTAAGAACTAGAGCATGAAAATTCTTTCTGAACTTTTTTTGTTGTATGTCAAAAATTAGATAATAAACATGGATAATTCTGACATTATGTGATTTACTTTGAATTTTACTACACTTTTATTTTTTTCTATTTCCTTCATAACTTGGCACTAACCTGAGTCAGAAAATATTCTTTAAAATAATTTAGACATTTAGAATTCCTTTTGAAAGGAGCATTTCATTATATAATATAGTAACATATAAAGTATGCTTCAAAATTTTATAGAATATTTATCACTTATATAATATCTTTTGCTATCTTTTCTTGATTCCATTTAGATAGTCTGTGACAGTTACTTAAACAAAACTTTGAGATACTAAATCATATTCTACAGCACAAATATGCATCTTTAAAAATTATTACTAAATTACAAAGTCCTTGAGACAAAAACCCATCATTATATCTATCTCATTCACTGAAACAAAGTAGGTACTCAATTGTAATTGTTGAATCAATATGGATAGGAGGTAAAAAAATTTGGAACTGAGAACTGAAATTCATTTTATTTGCAGATCAGTATGTATATTTAAGCTATCAACAGTATAGAAGGAAGCTATTAATTGTATGCAGGGATTTTAAAGATTATCAAGTCTAATCGTAGCCCTTATGTAGAGGGATTTCAGTATACTGATAAAATCCCACATCCTTCCTGTAATTACATTTACTTTGTAAGTAAAAATTAGGCTATTGTTTTGGGAGGAGAAGTGTATGTCAAGGGGGGTAATTTTCAGCCTATTTGTTCCTTTGCAAAGTTTAAATATCACATACCATCAATATACCAAGTATTTATATATTCCTAACCAGTATTTAAATTTTTCTAAAAAACATACAAAAGTTTTCCTTAATTATTTTCTTCTTTAGTACTAAACCAAAACATCATTATTTCTGTAGTTGAAAAAAATGTGAGGTAGCATGATGTAGTGGCTTTGAGCCAGGATTGTGTGGGACAATTTTGTAGGTGAGGAAAATAAATCAAATGGTTTGACCATAGTCATACAGATAATAAGTAGCAGAGCTAAGATTTTAACCCAACTCCTCTGATTCCAAATCATTAACTGTCTATTACAGTCCTGCCTCAAATTCATAAGTAAAACATGATAAAATCAATACTAAAATTCACATTTCTGTACTCCCAGTTCTGTCTACTATGTTATGCTTGTTTTCCATCTTTTCTTTTTTATATGTTAATTTATTTATTTTTAGTTTTCAACATTCACTTCCATAAGTTTTACATTTTCCCTCTCCCTCCCCTCACCAAGACAGCACGCAATCAGATATAGGCTTTACATATACATTCCCATTAAATATATTTTCACATTAGTCATGTCATATAGAAGAACTAGAACCAATAGTAGTAACCATGAGAAAAAATATAAAACAACAAAATGAAACAAAAAAAAAAAAGAAAATAATCTGCTTAGATCTGCATTTAGACTCCATATTTTTTTTTCCTGGATGCAGATGGCATTTTCCTGCATGAGTCTTTTGGAATTACTTGAGGTCCTTGCATTCCTGAGAAGAGCTAAGTCTGTCAAAGTCAATCATCACACATTGTGGCTATTACTGGGTACGATATTCTCCTGGTTGTCTCTCATCTTTTCAACTACTATAATGAATCATAGATAAGAGTTCTTAACCAATTTAAAGAATTCACCTGTAAGAAATTCATATTTTTTAGGTCTCTCATTCAGGGAAATTACTAGCAAGAAGTAATATAAGGATAATCAAGAACACATATTCCCCTGGACTTCTTTTGAGGAAACAATAGGGGAAAATATTTTGTCTGTTTGCATGGAGGAGGAAAAATAATGAAAAGAACTAGATTTAGTTTTTTTTTTCCAATTTTTAAAAACATTTTTATTTCAACTTTTGAGTTCCATAATCTATCTCTCTTTCCCTTCCCCCCTCCCTGATATGGTAAGCTATATATGTGCAATTATGTAAAACATTTCCATATTAGTCTTTTTGTATAAGAAGACTCAAATAAAAGAAAAAAAATAAAGAATGAAAATAAAAAATAGCATGTTTCAGACTATTCAATCAGTATCAGTTCTTTCTCTGGAGGCAGACAGTATGCTTCATCATTAGTCCTTTGGGATTGTCTTCGATCATTGTATTGCTGAGAATATCTATTCACAGTTGAATGACATTGCTGTTAGTTTGTACAACATTCCTGCATAGCTTCACTATGCATCAGTTCATGTAAGAATTTCCAGGTTTTTCTGAAACATCCTGCTGGTCATTTCTTTCTTTCTTTTTTAAATTTTATCTTAGTCTCAAACACCAGAATATAAATATAGAATGGAGAAAAGAAAAAAAAAATCATAAACTTAAATATTGGAACTTAAACACAAAGAAAAGAAAAGAAAAAAAAGTCATGTGCATAGCAGAACATAGCAGAGGATTCAAAATATGTAACAATAAATTTTCATTTCAAGAAAGCTTGTATGATAAGTACTATGATGTTCAGAGCTGTCCATCTTTTATTTGTTTCCTTGTAAGTTTTCTTTTGTTCTCTGCTTTGCACTTTTTACTTCATTCTTTTTTTGGCCTTGTATTGGTAATTAGGGTGGGACTTCTTTACTGTTTTCTCTTTTGGAGCACTTAGGTTATCAATCGTCTTTGATGAGTCTGACTTTTGTTTCTCCAGAATGGTTGGCTCAGTTATCTCCACCAACAGTGTATTAGTGTACCAGTTTTCTCACATTCCCTCCAACATCCATCATTTTCCTTTTTTGTCATATTAGTTACTCTAATAGGTGTGAGGTGGTTCATCAGACTTGTTTAAATTTAAATTTCTCTAATCCACAGTGATTTAGAACATTTAAAGGAATGGGATTTGGATTTGTAGATCTTTAGGGTTTAGAATTTCCCATAAGGTAGATGTGTCAATGAGGTAATCAATCAGAAGATAACCTATGAAGATATCTGCAGTTGGATAAATATTTTAGCATGAGGATTACTCTAAACCAGTAAGGACAGTGAAATTTTCAAAAGCAATGTAACATACTAAAGCAGTTGATAGAAGGTATATATGAGAGACCTGAGATGTGGAAGAGGCCCCCGATTCAGTGTTAGATATGGTATAAAATGATCCATGAGTTCCAATCTTCTTGTAATATTAGCAGTGGGTGGTTTTGTGTTTACGTGTTTGTGTGAGTGTGTGTTTGTGCATATGTGTGCAAGAATCATGTATGTATGTCATATGCATGTATGATTGTTTACTTCTTACACATTTAAACTAAGTAAAATAATTATAAGAAAACAGGTGGGGAAGAAAATAGACATCATGTGGACAATTATTGTACAAGCTTTCAGAAATTTTTTTTTGAAAAATGTTCTATTTTTAAAAGTAATATTAAGTAGGCTAATACACAACTAGGTAACTCAAAATTAATATTCCCATTATGATGATGGGAAAGGAAACAATCATTTAGTAAGTGCCTACTATGTGCCAGACACATAGTGGGAAGTATTTCCTATATTAGTCCTCAAAACAACCCTAGGAGGTAGGTGTTATTATTCTTAGTTTACAGTTGAAGAAACTAAGGAAGACAGAGTTTAAGTAACTTTCCTAGCATCATACAGGTAGCAAGTGTCTGAGGCTGAACTTGAACTCACTCAGATCTTCCAGACTCCAGACCCAGCACTTTATCAACTCCACCAGCTAGCTGCAGATTGGCTCTATTAAGAAAGATTCTATCACCCATACTTAACAGAGAATTCCTAGGTTGTTATATGGAGAACATAGAGGTTAAGCAACCTCCCCAATGTCACAAAGCTAATAAAAATCAAGAGCAAAATTCGAAACCAGTTTTTCCAGCTCTGAAGCTTACCTCTCTATCCAACAGTCTATATTGCTTCCTCTTGATTAGGTAATAGCATTAATTCTTTTGCATCAGAGCTGGAGGGCATTTACTAATAAAGAACTAGTATGTAATTACATCATCTGAGCAGATAATCATTGTGCATATTTTCAGTATTGTTTTTGGAAAACTATTTAAAGGAACATTTAGTAAGTAATACTCAGTGAAATCAAAATCAATAGTTTCATCGTTATAGTGGGTTAGGGAACAGGCATTTATTCTACTTGCCAATCTATTCTTTCTCTGTATCCTTGTAAAAGTACTCATTTCCACAATATTAAAAACTGCACTGAATACAGTCATATTCCTCTATAGATTCATTAGATTAACATTTATTTCCCTTTTCAAAAGTGCTACCAATGCAATCTATTCTCCTATGCACAAACAAAGGCCTTTACCTTGGAAACTGATGTTTATAAATGCTATCTCAAATATTTTTTTTCAAACTACCCAAACCTCCCATCCCCACCCTATTCCACAAAATAGAAGTTCATAACGTACCACATAAATATTAACTTATTTGTTTAAGAAGTACATATAACCCACAATTCCCTAAACATAACTGTATATAATGTAGCCTATGTGCTACTCACTTTCTCTAATATTAATTGTAGCAGCATATCCTCCTTTAAATGTCACACTTTGACTTGATTTATAGGTTCTGGAAATGTGATCTCGCCCTATAAACTGTTGCTAAGGGAAAGATTTATTCCATACTGTGCATGCTGACAGGTAGTGACTGAGATGGATGGAATAACATGATGATTTCATGACTGTGGTGATATATGTTTGTTGTTGGTTCCCAGCCCTACTTTTATCATTTCCTCATTCAGTCTCCTTTCCCCATTTAGATTAGTTGTATTTTGATCTCTGACTACCCCACACCAACTTATCTATTAAGAATCCATAAAAGAGAAAGAAATGTTTAGTTTCCTGATGTTAAAAAATTCAATGAAAAGACCATTTATGTCAAATAGGAGAATGCATAGGCATAGGCTTTTCAGTGCTGCATTGTGAGCATTTACTAATTTGGTATAAAAACAATTTCATAGGATTAGTAAATCAAATTGACAGATGATCAGTGTTAGACCTATTGAGTAATGGCCAGCACCCAGAATGTCAAATTCGGCACCAATATGTCACTCAAGCACTTGTGACCATGTGATTATTGTAATGCATGCCCTGGAATAAAGCTTACTGTAAAAGTCACCTTGATCTAAAGATTCACTTACCATGAATTCCTCATTAGCCTAAGAAAGATGTGTTTTAAAAGATGTCTAAGGTACAATAGGAAGATCCTGTTAATAATTATAAATACACCTGGAACATTGATTTTCTTGTTATCACTCTAATTATGAACAAATGTTAATCATCATAACTTGTTAAAATGAAAAATGACGATAATATATTTTCCTTTCAGTTGTATTCCATGCATCCTGACTACTTTTTAATTTTCTAGCTTATTTTGTCACCTATCTGCTGGGTTATCAGACATGTATGAGCCAATGATTAGTAAAAATGAACTGAAAACATCAACTTACTTTGGTTTTTTAGAAATAAAAACTCCCTTCATTGTGCCTTCGATTATCCCCAAAATGTATGCCACAGGACATAGATGGATGAAATTGAACTTTTTGCTTCAAGTAAAGAAAAGGGGGACTTTTAGGGGCAACAATTTTATAAACAAAAGTGTCTTTTAAACTCCAAATTATAAAAACAAGCTATTTTTTAATCTCACAAGACACGTTATTTGCAAGATATAAAATCTGAGGAAAATCATTTATGTTGTAGAAATTAATCATATTCCCTTTGATGATATGGAAGACATTTCTACGCAACACCACCCTTTTCTAAAAGACATTTGTTGAATGAAATGTTTTCCAACTATTTGAACTTTTTATTTTAAAAATGACCGCATGTTGTATTATTTATCATAAATAATTTCTTTCACTCTCTATCATTACTAACAGCTTCTTCATATTTACCTTGTGTCACCCCCCACTTTGCAGAGAACTTTACTAATGCCACTTGTCAGGAACAGGGGTTTTGTTTCAACAAACAGTTTACGCCTGAGGATTGCAAGATTACAACAACATCATTTATAAGGGAACACATTGAGAAAAAATATCAGCTCTTCAGATACTAAGCAAACAAACAGCTTAAGTGCCCTTCATGACAAATTTTTATGTATTTAGTTTGCTTGCAAGTATGTAGAAGATAGTTATAACTTATCTGTTTGCCATGACATGGTCATAGTGTCACTAGAATAAACAAATGAAGACTGTGAGATTGTTGTTTTTTTAAACGCTAGCTTGACATATTTCTGGCAGCTCTGAATTTTGCCTCAGATGTTTTTAATGAGAAAGTAGATGTTGGGCAGGAGACCAAGGTCAGTCATTTTGAATAATACAAAAGGATCTTTAACTTCCATCTCAATATTCACTGGTGCAGACAGAAGGAACCTTTGTTTTATAGACTCATTGAGTTGGAAAAAGACCTATTAGGTCACCCTTTTACATTCGCCTGCCAAAACAGGATAGATCATTCTCTTCCACTATTGTATATTCACAGAGAATTTTCAAATAGGGGATTTTTACTATTATGTGAGTTGTGCTATAGTATCCTTGTTTTTTCATACAATTTTAAGCAAATAATTTTAAACTAGTTTAAGTTATAAAATACTTGAATGATTTTGTTTTTTAAACTATAGAATTCTTTGTGATAAATGAGATGTTCAGTAGGTTTTCATTAGGTATTAAGCATACCGCCATGCATGGTGGTAGGGATGTGTGGTAGGAATATGTGGTCTGACCTCTTATTTAGAAAGGTTTTTTTGGTGATTATGTGGAGGATGTATTGGGAACCATAGAAACTTGAAGAATAGAGAACAAATAGGAAGCTATTAAGATTATACAAGTAAGAAGTGACGATGACCTCCTTTATAGAAGTAGGTGTTTTAGTGGAGAGTTGGAAATGTATTCAGGAGACATTAGAGCTAAACAAAACAAAATTTTTCAAGCAATTGGTTAGGCAATATGACTGAGAGTGTAGAATTGAAGATATCCCCAAATTAGTGGGCCTGAATACCTAGAAGAATATTGATACTATTAATAATTACATGGAAATTTAGAAAAGGGATCACTTTGTGGGGAAAGAAAATGAATTCTGTTTTAAACATGTTGATTTTGAGATAGTACCAGAACATCTGGGTTAAAATAGTCTACATGCAATTTGTGATGTAGTACTTGAGCTCAAGAGATAGATTCCCACTTGACAGATGTGTTTGAAAGTCATTTAGATGGAGAAAATTGAATCAAAGGAGATGATGAGGTCACTGAGGGAGAGGGTATAAAGACAAAAATAAAAGCATCAATCAGAGAATTGAGTTATGCCCATTCTTAGTAGGTAAGACATGGATAATGACCAAGTCAAGGCATCTGAGAAGAAACAGTCAGACAGGTAGAAGAACCAAGAGAGCAGTGCTATAAAAACCTAGAAAGAAAGAGGTGTCTAGGATGAGAAATTGTCAAACAGTGTCAAATGTAGCAGAGAGATGCATAAAGGATGAGCACTGAGAAAAATACATAAGATATGTAAATTTAAAACTATTTGGTGACTTTGGAGATGTTCTCAGTTGAATATTGAGGTCTGAAGCCAATCACAGAAATTTATTTAAAGAGCATATAGAGAAAGCATTTTTAGATGGCTTTTCAAAGGAAGCTGGCTATGTAATTGAAGAGAGTATAGTATGAAAATAAGGGGATTCTAGTAAAAGGAACAAAATGCTGGAGAAGTTGAAAGTAAATGCAATTAAGGGTAAATATGGAGGGATTAGTCTTCAAAAGGAAGAGGGCCATCCCTGTATCAGCTACTGGAATAAAAGAAAAAGTAGGGGGAGAAGGAATAAAGAATTGTTGAGTTGACAAGGGAAAAGAAAAAAGAAGCTCATGGTAAATGTACATGAACACAAAAGAATGGGGAAGCAAGGAAATATATCCTGAATTCAGTGACATTTGAGCTGAACCTTAATAGGACATGGAGATTACAAATGAATCAGGTAAAGATGGAGAGCATTTCAGGAACAGAAGATAGCCTGAATAAGTTTAACAATATATGTATTTATGTTTGTATGCATACATATTTATACTTCAACATATATATATATATATATATATATATACATATTGATAACTAAAAAAGTGCATATAGAAACAAAGTATATAGATACATGTGAGACAAGATAATTTAGTGACACAATATCAGTTTCTGCTGTCCTTCTTAGTTTCAACTCCAAAGAGCAAGATGACTCCCTCATCGTAAGCTCGTCACAACTGTTTTAGATAACATTTTATTTTTTCCCAGTTTCATGTAAAAACAATTTAAACATTCTCTTAAAAAATTTTCAGTTCTAAATTATTTTTCTCCTTTCTCTCCTCCCTGCCGAGACATTGGGGATCTGACGTAGGTCATACATGTGCAAACAGGAAAAACCTGTTTCCATAATATCATGTGGTGAAAGAATAACACAGACCAAAAAATGAAAAAAAATAACAGAAATGAAAAATAGTATGTTACTGTCTGTATTCAGACCCCAACAGTTCTTTCTCTGGAGATGGGTAGCATTTTTCATCATAAATTCTTTACAACTGTCTTAGATCTTTGTACTGCTGAAAATAGACAAGTCATTCACAGTTGACGATTGTACAATATTGCTGTTACTGTATACAATGTTCTTCTAGTTTTGCTCACTTCACTTCACAGCACTTCATGTAAGTTATTTCCAGGTCTTTGTGAAATAGTCCTGCTCATCATTTCTTATCACACAATAGTATTCCATTATAGTCATATACAAATACTTCAGCCATTCCCTAATTGATGGTTCTTCATTTTTCCATTCTTTTACACCACCAAAAGAGCTGCTATAAATGTTTTTCTACCAATAAGTCCTTCCCACACCACACTCCCTTTCTTATGTTTTTTTCAGATGTATTGCTGGATCAAGTGGTATGCACTGTTTTATAGCATTTTAGGCATAGTTCCAAATTGTTCTACAGAATAGTTGGAATAGTTCATAACTCTACCAACAACGTATTAGTATCCTAAATTTTTCCACATTTTCTCCAATATTTATTATTTAACTCTTCTGTCATAATAGCCAATCTGATAAAGTTGAGGTAGTACCTCAGAGTTGTTTTAATTTGCATTTTGCTAATCAATAGTTATTTACAGCATTTTAATATGACTATAGATAGCTTTGATTTCTTCATCTGAACACTGCTTGGTCATATACTTTGACTATTTATCAATTAAAGATGACATGTAAGTCTATGATTCACTTGTGAATCCATCTGGCTCAAGGGATTTTTTCTCAGAAGGTCATTGATGGTTGGCTCAATTTTTTTTTAACCTACAAAGGGATTTTTAAAGTACGGTAGAACCTCAGTTTACGAATTTAATCCATTGCAAGATTCTGCTAGTGATGTGATTTGTTCATATTGAAAGTGAATTTTTCCATAGGACATAATGTAAATTTGGATGACCAGTACAACACCCCAAAAATATTCATATAAAATAATTATTTGTAATTTGAAGTAAGTTTTTTTCTTGTCCCTAATGCTCCTGAAATACAATAGCAATGATTAGTACACAATATAAACCAAAAATAAAACAAATTAACCTGCACTTTACCTTTGAGAAGATTCTTGCCTGGTGTGAATGAGATGAGAGAGAGAAAGAGGAGGAAGGGTTATTGTTTGGAATGAGAATCTCCTTCCATGAGAACATCAGGGATTTCAATATAGCAGTGTTCTCTATTATTTTACTTTCGCTAAAAGTAAGAATAACACTACTGCTTTCATTTTTTTTTCATTTTTTAGAAACTCTTTCATGTTTTGACTCACTCAATTTTTTCTGTATCTTCTCTTCTGACTAGGAATCTATGTAACAACATTTGTTTTTGCCTTTTTTTTCAAAATGCCATGGAAATGTGACATTGCATTATTGTTAAAAACATTTGTGGCTCTCATTGCTACAGCCTTATTTGGGAGATGTTTTTCAACAATTTTTTTCACTTTTCCCCACATCTGATAAACCTCCCTAAACTCACTTAATGTGAGGGATTCCTCTGACCTCTCAACCTCCTCCTCAGATGAGGCCAATTAGGTGGTATATCAACCTGAGGTCCTTTTGTTATGATATATGAAAGCAAAAAACAAAACAAAACAAAACAAAAACCCGCTGGCATAGTTGAGTGTCATCACTTCACGAGACATTCAAGTCCAAACATGGTAATTGTACTGTGAATTTTAGTTTGTCCTGCAAGACTTTTCCTCATCCAGCCAAGCATATGTAAACCAGGTTACTCATAATACGAAGTTCTACTGTATTGTATTACTTCTTTATCTGAAAAATTTAATTTTTTGTAAATATTTATAAAATTCTTGTAGACTGCCAGTTTCATTGGCATGAAATTAGGCAAAATAGCTCTTAGCAATTGCTTTAATTTCTTTTGTGTTGATTATACAATCATCCAATTAACTTTTGATACTGCTAATTTGGTTTTCTTTCTTTTTTAAACTATAGATTATTTTATTGTTTTTTTTATAAAACTGGTTGATAACATTATTTATTAATTCATTTTTTACTTTCCATTTTATTACTCTCTCATTCGATGTTCAGAATTTTGATTTTTAATTTCTTCTTTTTTCTGTTTTTTTCATTGTATAACCAATAAATCAATTTGCTCTTTCCCTGTTTGATAGATGTAATCCTTTAGAGATATTCATTTTCCTGTAAAATTGGTGCTTCCCATAAGTTTTGGTATGTTATCTTATTGTTTCTCCAGTTATATATATAAAACTATTTTTAACATTTGTTTTTAAAATTTTGAGTTCTCAATTCTATCTCTTTTTCCACCCTTAACCCCCACTGAGAAACCAAGCAATGTGATAAATGCTATACATATGTAGTCAGACAAAACATATACATGATAGTCATGTTTTAAAAGAAAACATAGAAAAAAAAACTTAAGTAAAAATGTAAAAAAGAGTATGCTTTAATCTGTATTCAGACACTTTCAGTTCTTTCTCTGGTGATGGATAACATTTTTCATCATATTTCCTTCAAAGTTGTCTTAGATCATTGTATTCCTGAGAATGGCTAAGTCATTTACAGCTGAACATCTTGCAATATTCCTGTTACTGTGTATACAGTACATTTCACTTTGTATTAGTCCATGTAAGAATTACTAGTTTTTTTCTGAGAGCATTCTGCTTATCATTTTTAATAATACAATTTGATTTCATCATAATCACATACCACAACTTGTTCAGCCATTCCCCAACTGATGAGCATCTCCTCAATTTCTAATTCTTTGCCCCCAGAAAAGAGCTGCTATGGATATTTTGTATAGATAGGTCTTTTTTTCTTTCTGTTTTTTTAATCTTTTTTTTTGGAAACAGACCACGTAGTGGGATTGCTCTATCAAAAGTTTTATAGCCCTTTGGACAGAGTTCCAAATTGCTCTACAGAATAGTTGAATCAGTTCACAACTCCATCAACAGGGCATTAATGTTATATTCATCTCCAGCATTCGTTATTCACCTTTTCTATCCTATTGGCCAATCTAATAGGTATGAGGTAGTACTTCAGAATTGTTTTAATTTGCATTTCTCTAATCAATTGTGACTTAGAGTATTTTTTCATATGGCTATAGTTAGTTTTGATTACTCCATCTGAAAACTGATCATAACTTTTGATCATTTATCAATTGTGGAATGACTCTCACCTTTATAAATTTGACTACGTTCTCTATATGTTTGGGAAATGAGATCTTTATCAGAGAAATTTGCTTCACATTTACTATTGTTAACTCTATTTCCCTCCATCCTACCCCCTGCCCATTTTTTCTATTCTCTCTCTCTCCTTTTACCTTGTCCCTCCTCAAAACTGTTTTGCTTAGGACCACTCCATCCTCCAATGTCCCCTCCCTTCTATCACCCCGACCCTTCTACCCCTTTTCCTCCTGCTTTCCTGTAGGGTAAAACAGATTTCTATACCCAACAGTGTGTGTGTGTTATTCCCTCCTTAAGCCAATTCCAATGAGAGTGAGGTTTACTCATTCCCCCTCAGTTTCCACCTCTTCCCTTCCACTATAAAAGTTATTTTTCTTGCCTCTTTTCTGTCACACAATATACCCCCATTCTACCTCTCCCTTTCTTTTTGTCCTAGTACATTCCTCTCTAACCCCTTAATTTTATTTTTTTTAGATATCATCCCTTAGATGTCATCCCTTCATATTCAAATCATATGTGTGCCCTCTTTCTAATTACCCTTATAATGAGAAAGGTCTTATGAGTTACAAATTTTATCTTCCCATGTAGGAATGTAAACAGTTTAAATTTACTAGGTACCTTATGATTCCCCTTTCCTGTTTACCTTTTCATGCTTCTCTTGAGTCTTGCTTGCTGTAGGGATTATAGGCAGGAGAAAATTTGGAACGCAAAATTTAAAAAAAAATAATGTTAAAAACTGTCTTTATATGTAACTGGAAAAATAGAACACTATTAATGTGAAAAAGTAGGGGCCACCTTTCTTTTTATTAATTCTATACCTAACCTTAGCACATTACCTGCCACCTAGTAGGTCCTTAGTAAAGAATTTAAGGGATATGGCATGTTTAGAATGTGAAAACTTTCTGTAAGATAACAAAAGCTAGGTAAAATTTGTAGAGCCCTTTTGTGGTGATTTTTGCATTGACCCACACATGCATAGAATATATCAAATAGTGAGTTGAAATATTCAATACAAATGTAAGTTGAGTCAATAGTGGTCATTGTCAACTCCATGCTAGGAACTTTCTGCTAAACTTAGAGATAATATTCTTTTCAATACAGATAGCCTAGATAACGATGGTTCCCAATCCTGTGGTGCTCCCCATATTCCCTCTTTCCCCCCATACACAGAACACTTTCTTTGGAGGCAGAAGTTTAGCCCTTCCCCAACTCATTATAATGATAGTAATAATAAAAAAAATGTTATAAATTCCTTCATTTATTCCTTAATTAAATAGTAGGTATAATGAAATTTAGTGGCATATACAATTAGCTCAATTTTGAGATAGAAAGTATTAAAGACAATAGATTCATAAATTTCATCTAGTAAGGTACCACTGAAATTAAATCCAATGGAGAGCACTGAGCATGCAGAACTAAGCCATAACAGAACAGAAGTGGGAACAGGCCTGGGGCTGAAGTGCCTGCTGTAGTAGCAATTCTCAGGCCTCTCGGGCAAGGACAGGAGCTAGATGAGACGGCAGCACAGAGCTTGCAGTCACAACAACAGCTATTCCTGAAGCTTTCAGCCCACAGTCTAAAGGTATGAAACTTAGCTTCTTGAACTTCCAGGAGCCATGATGACCAGCTAAAACATAGGGGCTCTCATCCCTCTGTTCCTCAACTTTAATTGATCCAGAGAATACTACCCTGGGAAAAACTCTAGAATAGAAGAGCCAGAAGAGGGGTTTCATTAATTTTTTTAGTTCAGGAGGCTGGTGAGATGGGCCCCTCTTGTGGTGGTAGAAACGGACCAATGCAGGAAGGAAAGTGTTCCAGCAGGCCGCACCTCAGCATACCAGTGGGAGTTCCTGATCCCTAGGAGGATGGAGCCAGCAAGCACCAACACTAGGACCCCAGGCATGCCTTCCCACAGCCAGTGGAATTGAAAGACACCAGAGCAGACAAAGGCTGAGACCACCCTTGCTATAACACAGCCCTAGAGGAAGAGTAGCTTTCCAGCACCCCAACCAACCCTCCTCAACACCTCACACAGGGAACATCAGTATAACCCAGTGAACATCTTGGAAGTGAACTCTTAGAAGACTGAACTGGCCTTGACCTAGGCACACGCCAGCCAGCTGCAGCTCAGCAACAGGTGAGCTGCAGCATCATATTCCTGTTAGCTGACAGAACCAAAGGCAGTAACCAGGGCCCCATTTCCCAGAACAAGAAGTTTGAAACAGAGGCCCCTGGGCCCAAGAATCAGATATCTACTTTAAAAGCCAAGAAAAAGACAACTGCCAGGAAGAAACAATCAAGAAAAACAAGAATCTTTGATTCTTATTATGGAGATAGGGAAGATCAAAGTAACAATGCAGAAGAGGACAGCACTGACATTATATCCGCATCTGAAACCTCAAAAGGGAATGTGAACTGGTCTCAAGCCCAAAAAGCATTCCTGGAAGAGCTCAAGGGGGGATTTAAAAACCAAATAGAAAGTTTAAAAATGGAAAAATTATTGATGAGAACAAATCTTTAAAAAGTAAATTTGGCAAAATAGTTAAGGAGGTACAGAATGTAATTGGAGAAAATGACTTCTTAAAAAGTAAGAGTAAACAAATGGAAAAGGAGGTACAGAAGATAAGTGAAGAAAACAATTAATTAAAAATTAGAATTAGGCAAGTAGAAGTTAATGACTAAGAGGCATCAAGAATGAATCAAACAAAATCTAAAGAATGAAATAAATAGAAGAAAACGTAAAATATCTACTACAGTCAGGATCATACAGGATCTTGCAGCTTATACTATAAAAGATAGGAGGGACTGGAATATGATATTCCCAAAAGGCAAAGAAGCTTGGACTACAACCAAGTAGCAATTACCCAGCAAAACTTAGCATAAATGTTTCAGGCAAGGAAATGGACGTTCAATGAAATAAGGAAATTCCAGACATTCCTGATGAAAAGGCCAGAGCTCAATGGAAAATTTCATCTTCAAATACAAAACTCAAGAGAAACATAAAAAGGTAAATGGGAGGAAAAAATTGTTATTCAATAAGTGAAAATTGTTTACATCCTTATATTGAATTATGCTATATATATATACATATATATATACACACACAAATATATGTGTATGTATATATATGCCAATCTTAAGAAAGGTGAAGTTATTATGACCACTAAAAGGAATATACATAGACAGAGAGAATGAGTAAAAATCAATTTATGTGATGATAAATTAAGTGATATAAAGGGATTGCTCTGGGAGAATAGGTAAGGAGGAAGGAAGAAAAGGATAAATTGCATCAAAGGAAGAGTCAGAAAAACATAGTGGAGGGAAAGAAGGGAGGGAGAAGAGCAGTGTTTGAGCTTTACTCTCATTGTATTTGGTTCAAGGAAGGAATACCATACTCTGATAAGTATAGAAATCAAAGTATCCTACAGGCAGTAAGAGGGGAAAGCAGAAAGAAAGGTGGGGAGTGGTTAAAAGAGAGGGAAGTATTAGTAAAGGGGAAAGGTAAGCAAAGGGAAGGGGTTAATAGGGAGTAAAAATTGATGAAGGAAGTGGTCAAAAGCAAAACTCTTTTTAGGAGGGGAAGGGAGGAAGGAGAAATAAAAGCATAAACAGGGGGAAATAGGGTGGAGAAAAAGACACAGATAGTAATCATAACTGTGAATGTGAATGGGATGAAATCTCCCATAAAATGGAGAGTGATAGCAGAATGGATTAAAAACCACAATCCTACAATATGTTGTTTACAAAAAACACATTTGAAACAGGAGGATACATACAGCATAAAGGTAAAAAGTTGTAATAGACTATATTATTCTTCAGCTGAAGGAAAAAAAAGCAGGGGTAGCAATCCTAATCTCAGACAAAGGAAAGCAAAGATATATCTAATTAAAAGAGATAAGGAAAGAAACTATATCCTACTAAAAGGCACCGTAGGCAATGAAGTAATATCATTAGTCAACATCCATGCACTAAGTGGTACAGGATATAAATTCTTAGAGAAGTTAAGAGAGCTGCAGGCCGAAATATACAGTAGAACTATACTAGTGGGGGACCTCAACCTCCCCCTCTCTGAATTTGATGAATCTAACCTCAAAATCAAAGGAAAGAAGTTAAGGAGTTGAACAGAATTTTAGAAAAGGTAGATACAATAGACCTCTGGAGAAAACTGAATGGGGATTAAAAAAGAATATACCTTTTTCTCAGTGGTACATGACACATAAACAAAAATTAACAATGTACTAGGGAATAGAAACCTCACAATCCAGTGCAGAAAGGCAGAAATAGTCAATGCATCCTTTTTCAGACCATGATGTAATAAAAATTATTCATAATGAAGGACCATTGAAAGATATACTAAAAATTAATTGGAAACTAAATAATCTAATCCTAAAGCATGGGTCAAAGAACAAGTCATTGACACAATCAATAACTTAATTCAAGAGAATGAAAATATTGAGATAACATACCAAAACTTATGGGATGCAGCAAAAGCAGTTTTTAGGGAAAGTTTCATAGCTCCAAATGCTTACATGAATAAAATAGAGAAAAAGGAGTTCAACGAATTGTACATATAACTGAACAAGCTAGAAAAAAACAAATTGAAAAACCCCAATTAAATATCAAATTAGAAAAACTGAAAAGCAAAGGACAGATTAATAAAATTGAAATAAAGAAAATTATTGAACTAATAAATTAAACTAAGAGCTGCTTTTATGAAAAAAAAAACAATAAAATTGATAAATCATTGGTCACTTTACTTTAAAAAAGAAAGAAGAAAACCAAATTACCAGTATGAAAAAAAAGAAAAGGGTGAATTCACCTCTGCAGAAAACTGAATGAGGATAAAAAATTATTGAAGAGGAAATTAAAACTACAATTAGGAATTATTTTGCCCAATGGTATGTCCATAAATTTTATAATGTTTGGGAAATTGATGAATATTTAGAAAAATATAAATTTCCCAAGTTAACAGAAGAGAAGTAAAATACCTAAATAACTCCATCTCAGAAAAAGAAATTGAGGAAGCCATCAATGAATTCCTTAGAAAAAAAGTCTCCAGGACATGGATTTGCATGTGAATTTTATCAAACATTTAAAGAATAATTAATTCCAGTACTTTGTAGACTATTTGGGAAAATAGGCAAAGAAGGAGTCCTAACAAATTCCTTTTATGACACAAATATGGTACAAATACCTAAACCAGGAAGAGTCAAAACAGAGAAATAAAATTATAGACCAATTTCCCTAAAGAATATCGATGCAAAAATTTTAAATAAAATATTTGCAAAGAAGATTGCAGCAACTTGTCAGAATAATACACTAAATCTAGGTAGGATTTATTACAGGAATACAAGTCTGATTCAATATTAGGAAAACTATCAGCATGATTGATCATATCAACAGCAAAACTAGCAGAAGCCATATGATTATCTCAATAGATGCAGAAAAATCATTTGACAAATCACAACATCCATTCCTATTAAAAACACTAGCAAGCATAGGAATAAACAGAGTCTTCCTTAAAATCATAACTAGCATCTACCTAAAACAATCAGCAAGCTTTGTAGGCAATGTGGACAAGCTAGAGCAAGCATTATATGCAATGGGGATAAGCTAGATGCATTTCCAATAAGATGGGGGGTGAAACAAAGATGTCCATTAACACCCCTCTTACTCAATTTGGTATTAGAAACATTTGCTTTAGCAATAAGAGAAGAAAAAGGAATTGAAGGAATTCTATAGGCAAAGAAACTAAGTTATCACTCTTTGCAGATGAGATGATAATTTACTTAGGGAATCCTAGAGAATCAAGTAAAAAAAAAAACTACCTGAAATAATTAAAAACTTTAGCAAAGTTGCAGAATATAAAATAAACCAACACAAATCCTCAGAATTCCTATATATTACTAACAAAACCCAACAGGAAGAGAGAGAAAGAGAAATTCCATTTAAAGTTACTCTAGACACTATAAAATATTTGGGAGTCTACCTGCCAAGACAAACCCAGGACATATATGAACACATTTACAAAACACTTTTCACACAAATCAAATTAGATCTAAATAAATGGAAAAATCAGTTGCTTATGGTTAGGCTGAGCTAATATAATAAAAATGACAATTTTATGAAAATGTATTTATTTATTCAGTGTCATAACAATCAAACTGCCAAAAAAATTATTTCACGGAGCTGGATAAAGTAATAAGAAAATTCATCTGGAGGAACCAAAGGTCCAGAATATCAAGGGAATTAAAGAAAAGAAATGCTGGGGAAGGTGTCCTAGCCTTTAATATCTAGTAGATATTAAAATGTATTATGAAACAGCAGTCATCAAAACTACTTGGTACTGGCTAAGAAATAGAGTGGTGGATCAGTGGAATAGGTTAGCTGCACAAGACACAGTAGTCAATGACTATAGCAATCGACTCTTTGATAAACAAAAAGAGTCCAGCTTCTGGGTTAAGAATTCACTATTTCACAAAAAGTGCTGGGAAAATTGGAAAATAGCATGGCAGAAACTGGACATAGACACATATCTTATACTGTATACCAAAATAAATTCAAAATGGGTTCACGATTTAGCAATAAAGGCTGATATTATAACCTTTTTGAGAGATGAAGGAATAATTTACCTATCAGATTTATGGAGAAGGGAAGAATTCATGACTAAACAAGAGATAGAGAGTGTGTTACAAAATGTGAAATGGATAATTTTGGTTACATTAAACTGAAAAGTTTTTGTACAAAGAAAGCCAATGCGGCAAAGATTAGGAGGGAAGCAGAAAACTGGGAGAGTATCTTTACAAGCAATGTCTCTGATAAAGGCCTCATCTCTAAAATATACAGAGAACTGAGTCTAAGTTATAGGAATACAAGTCATTTCTCAATTGATAAATGATCAAAGGATATGAACAGGAAGTTTTCAGAAGAAGAAATTAAAGATATCTATAAGCATATGAAAAAATTCTCTAAACCAGTATTGATTAGAGAGATGCAAATCAAAACTACTCTTAGGTACCACATTCTCCCATCATATTGGCTAACATTACAAAGCAGGAAAATGATAAACTCTGGAGAGGATGTTTGAAAATTGGAACATTGTTACATTGTTGGTGGCATTGTGAACTGATCCAGCCATTCTGGAGATCAATTTGGACCTCTGCCCAAAGGCCTAAAAAATGTTCATACCTTTTGACTCAGGAAAACCCCTTCTAGGGCTGTATACCAAAGCGATCACACAAGTGGGAAATGGACCAATATGGACAAAAATATTTATAACAGCTTTTTGTGGTGGCAAAGAATTTGAAATCAAGGCAATGAACATCAATTGGGGAATGACTAAACAAACTGTGGTATATGAATGTAATGGAATACTATTGTGCTATAGGAAACGGGGAGCAGACGGACTTCATAATAACCTGGAAAGACATATATGAAGTGATGCTGAGTGACAGGAGCAAAACCAGGACAACATTATACACAATTACAGACACACAGTATCTGTCAGGACTAACTTTGTTAGACTTGGCTCTTCTCATCAGTGCAAGGTTTAAAGACAGCTCCAAAAGACTCATGATGGAAAAATCCATGCACATCCAGAGTAGGGGTTACAGAGTCTGAATTCACACAGAGGCAAAGTATTTACTCTCATTTTCTTTTTTTTTCCTTCTTTTTTGGTTTTGTTTCTTCTTTATCATTAATAATTCCATTTTTTATAATTCTTCTTTACCACTTGACTATTATGTAAATAAGTTCGATGTGAAGGTATACATGCAATCTGTATTGGATTACATGCCTTCTTGTGGGGAAAGAGGAGAAGAGAGGGAGGGAGAGAAAATTTGGATCCCAAAAAACTTGTGGAAGTGAGTGTTATAAACTAAATATTTTTAAAAAAATTGATTCTAACTCTCTTGTCTTTTAAAGGAGGAAATTAAGTCCAATAAAATAAAATAACTTTGTCAAGTGACATAGAAATGGAGACAGAATTTAAACCCAGGTCTACTATCTCCAAAGCCAGTGCTCTTTGGAGTCACACTGCACCAGTTCATACAGTATATCAAGAACTGGAGTAGGAAGATCTAAGTTCTAATTCCAGAAATGCTGAGTTTTAGCTATGAACTTGAGCATATCATTTAACTTCTCTAAGGCTCTATTGCTTTATCTACAAAAATAGGATAATGATTGCTCATGGGGTTTTTTGATCATTGAATGAAATGGTAAAAATGCAAAATCCTCTGTTGGGTTGAACATTGAATCTGTTTGTACTAATTTTAATGCACCAAAGGGAGGTGTCTACAATTCCCACCTGGACCAAGACACAGAAGACAAAGGTGATCACTTAATCTTCCTTGAAGTAAAGTAGGATTTTTATTGGTCCATTTTGGGGACAATAGGCACGTCCTACTCATGATTCTTTGCAGGAGACAGAGATTGGAAGAGATATAATCACACACAATGTCTCATCTATTCTCTTGATAAAGGAAACTTTAGATTTATAATAGTCAGGCAATGTTTAGTTAGTATTAGCCTATAGATGTTTTTATCAGTGCCTCATTTCAGTAGTGGAATTTTAGGGAGATATCAAAGCTGAGTCGTTTATGATTCGAAGAATGCTTAGTCTGTTATCTTGCTGCCATATTTGGACATATTATTCTATTAAAATATATTTGCTACCATCTGCTAGTCATGAGTTTCCTGTATTTTTCATCCTCTTTTACAGATCCACTGGCCTTACTGGCAGGGAATGGCTAGCTATATCTCAACCTCAGAGTTCTAGAAGTACCCCAGAGGGGTTACACGTGCCTTTCTCTAATGCTTTTATTTTGACCTCCCATTATAATGTGTTCACCCACTGTTAACTGCCAGTGATTAGCATGTCAATTTTATTAATAAAATTTACATTAATGAGCTTTTTACAAAAGGAAATTTACTTTAAAGACATAGCAAGAACAGAAATACAAACATTTTTAATCAACACTTCGGCACAAACGCTAGTCTCTATCTCTTTGGTCAATGAAGAGTATTGTTTCAGATATAATACAGGGTCTACAAAACATTCAACCCTACAAGTTCACTTCTAAGTGTGGCATGGGCAAATGAGTCCATTTCTCTGCTATTGACTGACTGGGGTGGGTAGATCATCCAGGGATTTTCTCCTTACCATCTGGCTTCCAGAAAATCTTTGTATGAACTCTAAATCCTAAACTCTTCTGACTCCCACTTCTAACCTTCCTAAGTTCACAGGTGATAAAGATTTCAATTCTCCTTCACCTAATAAGAAGTGGAGGGGAAAAATAAAAGAACAAAGACCTGTATATATAGGCCACTCCTTAAACTCAGATTCAGATGGCCCAAGGCAACTCCCTCAACAAAATACATGCAGGAAAGAAAAAGACTGACTAAGGAAGTGGCCTGGCTGACCAGTATTTTCTGAATACACCCCTTTTCTGTTACAGGGTGCCATATCATCATATGGTTAGCAGACAGGAGACAGTTATAGAATATCTACAGGCACTCAAAGAGCAAGGTGTTTATATGCACACAAATACATATACATATACACATATGTATACTTATACATACATCTATATCTATGCATATCTATATCTTAGATGTGTGTGTGTGTATATATATATACATATACATATATATGTATATATATATACACATATAAATATACACACACATAATGGAAGCAGGGTCCCTCTTATACATGGGAGACTGTGTGAGACTTTCATTATATTCACTTGCAGAAGAATATAAGAAATCTAAAACCAAGACAACTGAACTTCCAAGTTAGTGCCTATATTTGTTCCTGGCTATGAAAAAGGGATGGATAAACTCAACGTGAAAGGCTTGATGTGTTTTGGAGGGAATGCAAAATAAAATTGAAAGAAGAGTCTATGGTACATGAAACAAATGAGTCCACTTTTATTTCCTTTTATCTACTTCAATGAAACTGCTTACTAAGATGCTTGATAGTTGCAAAAGGAAAGAAATGATTAGTTAAGTAGAAAGTATGAATACAATGACTTGATTGGTGAATACATATGCACATAAGCTGCAACTTAATCAGGAGGTAAAGTCGAATGGATAAGTGACCACTGTTTTTCCTGAAAAATCCTGATTGAGAGAAAGAGACTGCTTGGCTAATGCAGTACTCATTGGTACTTGAATGCCTAACTGTACAATATGAAGATTTCATTGAATACCTTGTCCTTCCATATCTTATTTCATCTGTGGAGTGCTGCAAAATCCCATGCTGTGAGACTGTATTATTTTTCTAAATAACAACAGTAGAAGGCAAAATTAGTGGAAACAGGTTGCAATCCATATTGTAGATTTAGTGGTCTTCATAATGATCCCTGTAGTGGTCTGATTTATTCAAAACACTATTTCCATATAAAGAAAAGCAACAGATGGTAGCAAACAGAATATTAACCAAGAACATAAGTTCCTCAGAAATTAACATAATTTAAAAGTATTTTTTAAATTAATATATATGGCTAAATGATCACAAACTGAATAAGAAGGAAAAAAATATATGTGTCCACAGGAAAATAAGAAGAGTGTAGAAATTAGTTTAAAATAAAACAGGACAAAAATATGTGAGGTTTCAATGTCACCAAGGGGCAAAATGCAATACACATCCTTTGACCTACCTACCTGACACAATGAGGAATGACACAGAAAGGATTCATTTCGTTTAAAATAACCTTAAAATATTAAAAGATATAATGGATGAGATTCTACACTCCTCTCCTAATTAATGGTATTGTTTATCCCCTGATATCTATATGAGAGAAGAAACAACTCTTATTTCGTTACCAAGTCAATCAATCAATCAAGGAAAATGAGTTTTAAATAACATTGTCTACACAATGAGGTAAGGATCTCTTTGAATAGCTTGTGTTATGACCAATATCTACGAGGGTTCTCTACTCAACCTCCTCCCCAAAATAGTTCATAGAAAGATGACAAAGTCAGAGTTTGATTTGCTTACATCTATGGCAACTTTCAAAATGCCTTGCTTAATGCAGTAGAATCTGCTATGTTCTATTTGCATTGATATGGCTTCCTGGTCACCCACCTGCTCCATCTATTTGGGTGAAGGGTTGAAGACATCCAACATGAAGAATCTTGTCCTGCCCTACTCACTAGATGCATGTCCATGTGGAGGTGGTAGTGATGGTAAGAGTGTCCATAGAAGCTAAGTGCCACTGTATCTTGCTTTTATAACATTCCTATGCTTTGTCTAAGTAAACCTATTGTTAACTGAGCAACAATTTGTTAGTGCTTCATATCAATCCAACATCAAATTAAAAAAAAAACAGGATGCTAATATGATGGGTCAAAAAGAAAAAAGTATGTTTGTCTAAGCAAATAAGCTAATCATGACTCTGTCTGTTTTAAATATCAATGGAAATTCAGCAGTTCCTCAGGATAGACCACAGGATAGACAGTGGTGGAAGATATTAGCTCAGGAGTTGAAGCTTCCAGTTTCAGCCAACTTCATCAGATGGAAATGTCCACATCCCCATTAACTATACCATCTGTGAGACTGGACAGTGTGTCTCACTGAGGTGAAATGAATGTGGCCTATTAGGAGGTAACACATTCAAAAAATAGAAAGGAGAGACATTATACAGAAATAGTATTTTGTGGGTATATTTTATATTCTGCAACTTTTTGTAAGCTCTTAATTGTTACAATTTGTATGTTTTCTGATTCTCTAGAATTTATAAGTAAACCACTATGACTACAGGATGTAGGGATTTTTTCTTGGTCTTATACCTTTACATTTTTAATTTTTTTCTCTTGTTTTTGCTGTTGCTAGTATTTCTCAAAGTACATACTAATAGGGAGAGTAGACATCCTTACTTCCTGTAGTTCTAGAGAAAACTACTAGTGTATCGATATTAGATATGATACTTACTTGTGGTTTTAGAGAGATTTTAAAAATATGTAAGCTTTTGTTGTACATTATGAAATTCTTTTTTGGCATCTATTGAGATGTAGTTTTGGATTTTTTTATTTTTAATATGATAAATTATTTTCATTAATTAATTTATTATATATATGTATATTATTAATTAATCATGTTGGTTAATTAATTTCTTAATGTTGACCAATCCTTGCATCTCTTGCATACATCAAACATGATCACAAGGAATATGTTCTTGTATGAATTTCCACATAAATTTTGACATGATTTTATACAAAATTTTAAATATTAATTAGTGATGTTGCACTATAATTCTTTGCTTTATTCTTTTGTAGGTATTAGAAATTAATATTATATTTTGCCCTTATCACTATCTAGTATAATTGTTTCTCAATTTACAAAAAATAATTAGTATAGCATTGATATTAACTGTTCTTTTGTAAGTTGATGGAATACATTAGAACTTATTGTTTTTCAAATTTAATAGTTCCTTTACAGGTAGTACCATTTCTATTCTGAACCTGAAATAAGATCTTTATTTGATCTTCTGTTAGCTTGTTGTTGTTTATTTAAAATATATTGTTCAAGGACATACTATAATTATTTGTACTCAATTTTATTAGCTTATAACTAAATAGGAAGTCATTATAATTTTTATAGTCTTTAGTTTGTTGAGATTTCAACTGGTTTGTTTACTGTTTTGTTTTTTATTTTCTTCTTCCTTTTTAGTCAATTTAAGAAAGACATTATCAATTTTTTTTTGGTCTTCTAAAACCAGCTTTAGTCTTTTTTAAACATTTTTATAGTGTTTGCTTCTAATTTATCAATTTTTTCTTCTAATTTTTAATATTTCCTCTAATATTTTTTTTGCACTTAATTACTTCTTGAATTTTTAAGGTTTTTTGAGATCTGTACTCAGCTCACTAATTCTCTCCTTTTTATTTTCGATGTCATGTTTTAATCGATAAAATTTTCTTCTGTTTTAGCTGTGTCTTAGAAATCTTACTCTTCCTTCTGTCATTATCTCTAATTTGTAGTTAGCCCCTCTTATTATTCAGGATTTCACATTAAATCTCAACTTGTATTTGGGTCATTTTTGTGCTAATTGAACTGATTACTATTTGTTGTTTGTTTGTTTTTTTTTTCTATCAGGGTTGTGTTTGTTTTGTCAGCCTTTCTCACATTTATTTTCTTCTATTAAAGTTTAGTCCTACAAACAAAACCTTGATTCAGTTGTGGGCACATTGTTTTGAGATTTAGTCTGATAGTTAGACTAAGGTTTAGTGATATTTAATGCCTGTTTTCCACCATCACTTTTATTTGACTTATGCTTTCACTTTTGTCTCCTTGTCAACATTTAAAAAGATATCTCTGGATGGTCTCTGTTGTTATTTTTTTATTTTAATTCTGTTTTCAGACATTCAGGGCAGGTTTATTGAATTATGTCTTGAGTTGTTATTCAGGTAGCATTCTTCTCTGAAAGGGTTTAGTCCTCCATCTTGCTGGTCACATGACACAGCAGGTCTTTCATCTTTAGATAAATATGGGGAACTGAGAAAATGTCTACCCTTCCTTTTATTTTTTTTTCTTTATGGCTAGTTCTTGTTACCTGGCTTCCTGAAAGTGAAAGTTGAACACAGGCCAGTGACCCTAGCCCTCTACAATCACCTTCCTTTCCTACCTCACAAATTTTACCAGGTGTTAGTGAAAGGTTTTTGTGGTGATTTGAAAGAGAAAAAAAAAACCTCATCCCAAGCCTAGTTACCAAAGACTCAACATTTATAGAACAGTACAAAAATTATTGCAGAGACATCTTCAGCAAAGTTAACTTTTCTCATTTCTATTCTATTGGGTTGCTTTTGGGTTACTTAGTGGATGACTAGTTGCAGACCCCTCAACTCTAGTCTCATGAGACAAGCACAAAAGAAGAGTCCAAATCACCTGGTCTAATAATATCCTCTGAATGGAGTTCAAGGTCCTTCCCTCTTGCTGTCAGCCAATCAGGTCTGCAAATATATATCTGGGGGAGCAGATCACCATTACATCATATGTGATGATAGTGAAAGTCTTTTTCTGAACAAGCTACATAATCACATACTTATTTACTATTTTTACCAGAATGTTATAAATTTTGCCCAGAGTACAGACCATGGCTATCCTTAAGTGGCTTCTAGCTGCCAATACGAAGAAAACAAGAGGGAAGAGAGTGATGGGCAGAGGTGGGGAATTATATTGTTCTCATTCCTTCCCTTCCACAGTTTTCCAGTGTTTTTGCCACTGATAAAAACATTCAATATTTCCTGACTTGTGATGCCTGTGTCTTTTTTCTCAAGGAGGAATGAAACAAGGAATTTGAAATCATTATGAATTATTTATTTTTACTTTCTCACTGCTGTTCTGCACATTTTCCATAGTTCATTATTAGTTAAGATTTTATTGTTTGCTATAAAATACTTTTGTTATCACACTGAACACCAGTATCCTTAACAACCATAGATTGCTAAATGCTATAATTTATTTGATCTAGCTAAGGCATTGGTTTTTAAAATTTGACTGTTTGTTCATGGACTGTGCAGTGCTAAAATCTTCTTCAATACTAAAATTGATCTTGTAAAAGAATACATGTTTTTGACCATTAATCAGCAACTTACTTATCCTTAATTCTTAATTAATCATGATTTCAATGGTATCATATCTAAAGCCATGCTATTCCTACTGAAGTAGCCCAACACTAAGGGGAAATAAAAGAAATAGAATATAAATGTTTGTCTCTATGTGTGTGCGTACATTGTACCTCATTCTCGAAGAGGACCATGACTTCAGCAAGGTGATGCCATGGCATGCAAGTGAATTGGGTTTAAGTGACAGAAGCAAAGTCACCAGCCTCACTTTCTCCTCCAGAACCATCTGGGCCACTGGCAAGATGTCTGTCAGGACAACTGGAGATGGCCCTGGATGCAGTGGGAGACTTTGGCTTTTTTAAGCTAACATATTTCCCAGGTCTCAGTTTGACTGGGGCAATCCCCATTCAGTGATTAAGACTAGGTAAAAAAATGGTCTCTTTATCTAGTAAAAAAAAATCAATTTGGGAGAGGAAGACCCTCATTATTTCTAGCTAAGACAGACAATTGATATTTACATGCAATCAGGGCCCAAAGGACCTATTGTTGTCCAATCAATTAGAACCAGAGTGAATGTGTACATATGGGTATACATGTGAAGAGAGAAGGAGAGAGAGAGAGAAAGAGAGAGGATGAGAATCATCATTAGGGTAGATATTCATACGTAAATTGTGTCAGGCCCTATTCTGCTTATAAAGGAGCTAGATTCACAAAGGGATTGTTTTATATTAATAATCATTATGACTCATTTCCCCATCCATTCACCCAAGATAACTTTTGGGGACATCAGAGTCTAGCTCATGATATTCTTTTGTTTCCTTTAGTCCCTGAAAGCATCAGGTTAACAAGGACACTAAATATATTAAAGACAGGGGAAAATGGAGAAAATTATTTACAGCATATACAAAAAGTATGCCTCCCACTCCAGTGCCATAAAATTCCACAAATTAAAATCTCATAGATAGCAGCCCATTTCCTACAAACTCAGTTGTTCCAACAACAGTTATTAAATGCTTACTTATACTTGCTAGGCAATAGTAGTATAGACTTTAGACTGTCTTCCAGGAGCTCATAATCTATTGGGGATGATACCAGAAACTCACATATTATACACACACACACACATACATACATACTCACTCACACACACACACACACACACACACACACACACACACATACATAACATATTTCTTTTAGAAGGAGGAAGGAATTAGCAACCAGGGGAAGAGGATATGTACAGGGCTTAGGTACATTAATTCAGAGAAGCAATCAGCAAAATCTCTGCTTTGCCAGTGGCATCAGAGATGCATTGCAAGTAGATGTTTTGAGTTTTTGGTTTGAGTATCGATTTGGCACCTCACAGCCTATGGTGGTTTGGCAATATTCCAGCAGGCTGAGGAATTTTCCTCCCTGCATAGTCTATAACTCCCATCTCAGTTTCATCCCTCTGTTCTCTTGGCATTGCACACCAGCTAACTGTGCTGGCCTCTGTCGACGCTCAATTTAGTCCTGGAAATTCTTAGTGTTCATCAGACAGGATGGCCACTGCCCAGTTGGAACTCTTTCCTTGTGATTGTTTCAACCTGAATGCTCTTCTTCAGATTTTGCTCAACTTCTGCTTCTATTGTTTTATTGTTTCACTCAGGAAAAGGGAAAATACTGCCTGAAAACTTCCTGGGATGTACAGGTCCTTTTAGGGTCAGTCTTTTTGTGCTTCCTATTTTAATAAGAGTGATCAAGACAGCACTTTGTTTTCTGGACTGAGGTACCTCTCATTCAGCTTGATGGAATCTTAATGAGGAAATACACCTTACTAAGATAACACACATTTGTCTCACGAACTAGGGACTCTCTCCAGTTGGATTTTGTGGGGGAACCCTGTGCTCTATAATCTATAAAAAATAAAGTGAAAATTATTTTTCCTCTCCTTGTTTGGATATGTCTCTCATTGTGTAAGGAAAAGAGTTTCCATAGCCCTACTTCAATAAATCTATCAGTCAACAGACAAGACTAAAGTTTTAAAATGATGAAATACCATCATCATTATCTATTTTTGATATCCTTCAATGTAATATGAATCTTGCTGATAGGATACCAATCAAATAATCCAACCAATCCTCTAGGCTTTGGATAGCTGGAGGAGTATCAGAACTAGCTCAGTTCAGTTGCGAAACAGTCTAATGGTGGATGATTTCAGGCTCAGGAATGTCTTGAGGAAGTGGACCTTTGCATCGGTACCTTAGTACATTAAAGGAGAGGGGGAAAGAAAGGCAGTATTTCATTACATACCCTCCACTCCATTTAGCTTGTTACTAGAGGAGAGTAGCCAACAAAGCAACCAGAGAAGAGCAGAGAAAGTGACACAAAGGGAAAACAGATGCATATAGAATGCTGGCCAACTGAGAGGTGAAGCAACTTTAAGGACTAAGATTACTTAAACCAAAAAAGAAACAGTGAACTCTACAGCACCAATCCTCAGAGTTATATATAAGAGGAATTCTAGGGACTATTTGAAGGGAGAAATGGGCATTTAGTAACCAAGAGTTCAGTTACCACTCTGTCAAATGTGTCCTCTACAAGTATACTTCAGTAAATTTATTATTATTTTTTTTTAATTTTGAACCTAGGGACCTTGTATTTTCAAGAGGAGTTGTTATCTCCACCTTGGTGAGAGTTTTTCATACCAACTGGGATATAACATCTTAGTTATTATGTATTATAGCTAGCTAGTTACTATATAATTACATACTATATCATCTTAAAACCTTTGCTGAAAGCTTATAGTACGTACTCTTTTTTGTCGTTGTTATTTCAAATGAGTTTATCCAAGATTAGATTTCCTGATAACTTAGAAAGACAAAGAACTTCTAAACACAGTGAAAAGAGATCTAGTATTGGGACCTGCATCAGACACTTAATAGTTGGGTGACTATGGACAAGTCAATTGATCCTGCTGAGTCACAGTTTCCTCACCAGTAAAATGGTCATAATAATATTTATTTCAGAGGGTTTTTTCTGAGGAAACTCCCTTGCAATGCAACTTCAAAGTGTTACACAAATGTGACTAATTAAAATGTTACATTTATCTATATTATATAAAGACTATCTCTGTGATAACCCCTACTCTTTCCTTTCCATATTTTTTTAAACTTTATCATTTTGAATAAAATTTACTCATTTATTCAAACAGAAGATAAAGCTGAACAGTTTTTTTTTTAAAAAGAGACCCTCTTTCAATCTCTACTTTAAAAATGAAATGTTCTTTTAAATGTAAATGACTGTTTGCCCTTAATATAGCATTCATAACTACTATGGCTTTTATATTGTACAGAATCTTCTAGCTAGCCTCCCTTTTTGTGCCTAACAATAATTATGCTTATGGATACATAATTGCTCCTTTAATCAGGAGGAGAGCAGTAAAAGTATATAACAGATACCCATGCCCATAATTATTGGGGGCTACTTTTAGATCCATAACCCTCACCCTCTTTATCCCCTCAGAGTCTGAAATCAAAACCAGTTTTCAACTAACTTCCTCCTGTTATTTGGAAGTAGGCATTGAGGATCTCCCTTCCTCTCTTCCTTAGCATTGTTCACTAGGTCTCCTTCCAAGTGCCTACCTTTTCTTCTATCATATTTTTACCATCACCTTTCACTGCCCTCCACTCCTATTTATTTAATGGTTCTCTGAGTTTTGAGTTTCTCAGCAGTGAAGGCCCTTTTAAATAAGAGGAAAATTTGTTCTACATAAGATATGATTATTCTGCCCAGGGTTCCATAAAAATTTATTTTAAAATATTCTTAACTGTTCGAAATGTATGAAAACACCTTTTTTGTTGTTCCTTTGGCACAGAGTTTGTGCCTTATACTTCCTTCAAACACTTTTTAGCCACAATGCATTTGTAAATACCTGAATTCCTTCTTTGTGTAAAAGCCAGGCACAACTTATAAATATATTTTAAAATGTGGCTTTAGACCTCTACAAAATTCAATACCTTCATTTTGTTATAAACTCTTACATGTTCTCAAAGCACTGAATAATCTTACTCTTTTCAATTATTTTGCAATCCTCTGTGGGAAAACAAAAATATTAAAGTCTGATTCATTACAAAGCCAAACCTTTGTTGTGGATTTTATCATTGCATGAGCACTGCTATATTCCATCAGCATGAGAGCACAGCAAAAAAAAAAAAAAAAAAAAAAAACCTCTACTTCCTGATTACACATGGTTATGAATTAGAAAGAATCTAACTCTGGCAAAATATGCAGCTTCACAAAAGATCTAAAATTTCCATTGGAGATAATCTTCTGGAGGACCATATTAGGCTCTCCTTTCCTTTCTCTTGCTTTTTAATAACTAATGGAGAATTTAAAGTTCACTGTACCTGAAGATGGAACAAGGAAATATATTTAGAGACCTATTAAAGTGTGACCCACTTAAATGTGAGTGTGTTAAAATGTCTATGTTGGTATATCTTAGTGTGGTAGAGAGAGCATAGGACTAAAACTAATAGTAAATATTTGCCTTCAAGGCAGAGATTTTAGTAGATTTGTTTTTGTATCCCCTATCCCACTGCCTGGCTTATAGAAAGTTGTTGATTAAATATTAAAGGTGTGTTGAATGAATAATTGATTGAGTTGACATCAGGAAGACCTGGGCTCAAATCATACCTCAGATTCGGCTGCATGACCTTTGGTAAGTCACCCAACCTCTCTGAACTTCATTTTCCTCACCTTCAAAATGGATACAAAAATAGGATTATTTCATTCACAAGTGGTTGTATAGAAGAAAGCAAATACCATACTTCACATACTTTGTAAGCCTTTTTACCCCTTATTTAATATTTTATTTTTCCCAATTGCATGTAAAAGGAATTTTAACATTCTCTTTCTCAAATTTTGAGTTCCAAATATTCTCCCTCATCTCTTTCCTCCTCCCCATCGAGAAATCAAGCCATTTGCTATACATGTGTAGTCATGCAAAACACATTTCCATGTAAGTCATTCTGTGAAAGAAAACACAGACCAAAAAAAGAGAAATAAACTAAAGAAAAAAATGTTTTTGATCTGCATTCAGGTGCTATCATTTCTTTCTCTGGAGATGGATAGCACTTTTCATTATAAGTCCCACAGAATTGTCTTGGATCATTGTATTGCTGAGAACAGCTATTATTCATAGTAGATTATCATACAATAATGCTGTTACTGTGCACAATGTACTCATTTCACTTTGCACTAGTTTACGTAAGTCTTTCCATGTTTCTTTTTTTCTGGGGGCAACCTGCTCTTCATTTCATAACACACAACAGTATTCCACCACAATCAAATACTTGTTCAGCCATTGCCCTATTGTAGGACATCTCCTCAATTTTCAATTCTTTGAAACCACTAAAGGAGCTGCTACAAATATTTTTGTACACATAGATCCTTTTACTGTTTTTTGAGATACTAGGTAGTAATGGTATTGCTTGGTCAAAGGGTATGCATTGTTCTATAGCCTTTTGGGAATAGTTCCAAATTTCTCTACAGAATGGTTGAATCAGTATACAACTTCACCAATAGTACATTAGTGTTTTAATTTTCCCACATCCCCTCCAAAATCTGTCATTTTCCTTTTTTAGTCATATTAGCCAGTCTGACAAGTCTGAGGTAGAAGCCCAGAGTTGTTTTAATTTGCATTTGGCTTAGAGAATTTTTTCACATGAATATAGATAGCTGTGATTACTTTGTCCAAAAACTGCTGGCTTTTTTTTTTTTTACCATTTATCAATTGAAGATTGGTTCTTATTTCAATAAATTAGACTCATTTTTTCCTTATTTTTTTTAAAATGAAGTCTTTATCAAAGCAACTCACTGTTAAAAAAAGTTTTTCCCAGTAATGATTACCAACTATGTATTTCCCTCCATTTTCTTTTCCCCTTGTTTATCCTATTCTCTCTATACTTTTATCCTGTCCTTTGTTAAAAAAAAAAGTGTTTCACTTCTGACTTTCAGCTCCCCCAAACTGTCCTCCTTTCTGTCAGTTCCCTTCCAAAACTTCTCTTATCCCCTTCCCTTTCTACTTTCCATTATGGTAAGATAGATTTCTACACCCAACTGAGTGTGTATTATTCCCTCTTTGAGCCAATTCCTGTGAGAGTGAGGCTCATGTGCTCTCCTCCCTTTTTATGATCAGAATTTTTTCTGTTGTTTGCTCATTTTCCAGCCTATCTCTTGACTTTTTACTCTATGCTAAAGAGGGGATATGCTTCCAAAGTGGAGGGGGGCACTGTCCCAAGCTTCAGAGTTTGTTTTGGAGCTGTTTTAAGAGGTAATTCTAGGGAACCTGAGAGTTTTGGACTCTTCCAAGGTGCTATGATCTAGGAGAAGTATATTTACTATTCTCCTGTACTGTCCACTGGTTTGTGCGAGGCAAGAAGCACTCTTTTCAAGCCTGGAATTGTAAAGAGGGTTCCTACTTCCCTGCAGCTGCAAACTCTTCTGTGCTAATGCTCCTCCTCACTCTGGAAATAAGACCCAGGACAAAGACTCAGGACTTCAACCCAAATCTTATTATAGGCGATGCAACAGAGTCCACTTTTGGGTGCCAACAAAGGCACCCCTGTATATTTCCTTTTAACCCATTGTCCAATCCCTTTACTATCTATAGGCTGAGAATTCTGGAAGAAGCACTGCCACTGCAGATTCAGTGGTTCCCAGGGCCTGTTCCTGATTTGCTGGAGCTAGGTCAACATTGGCTTGGCCTTAGTTGGGCTATGTTCCATTCTCACCCTTGTGCAAGAGACCTTTCCTAATGACCTTCTAACTTGTCATGGGCTGGAAAATTGTTTAACCCCATCTTTATGGTGGTCTTTCTACTCTAGAATTTTTTTGGATTCATTATTTAAAGGTGTTTCTAGAGTTTGGTTGAAGGCTCAAGCAAGTCCCTGCCTTTATTCTGCCATCTTGGCTCAACCTCTCTTTGTAAGCCTTAAAATGCTGTTGAAATGGTAACTATTACTACCACTATCTACATTTGACATTCCTCTATAAAAGTCATGTTTCATGGTATTATAATTACAAAAAAAGATACAAATTAAAATTAATACTGTAAAATTTATTGAAATGTAAAATTAACATACTGGTGGAGGTAATCAAAGTGAAGCCTGTATTAGCAAGCATCCTAGAATACCCAAGATGGCCTGCTAGCACTGATTTTTTAGTCTGCTTTTAAAGAAAAAATAGCTTTTAAAGGGGTCAACAATCTTCTTTATTTACATTCACTAGTTCCTGGGAAAAGTCATCACTCTGAACTTTAGAGAAAATACAGAGAAAATACAAGCAGAGAAATTAACAGAAAGAAAAACAGACATGTTTCGGTCTGAATCAAAGCAGTATTGCTATAAACTTTACATACATTACTGGATTGAGAGAGTTTTTACATCTGAGTAGTCAGGAGGCTCTGAACACATGGCTACTCAGAGTCTCAACCAAGAAATCAAAAATGTCCTTCTCATGAGTGAACCCCCAAAGCAAAATGCTGACCTCAGAATGTATATACACTTTCGGCTAATAGGCTCAGAGCCAGAAGGCATCATAACCCTCCTGACCCAGTGACTAACTAGCTTAGTATCAAATGGTGTGAAAGCCTTCCTACAAAGTAGCTTCCCCTAAACAAGCTTCCCTTAATGGGCTCCACATGAGGCCTATTAATGGGTGAGGAATATCTTCATATCTCCTTAATATTACAAAGCCCCTGACCAAAAATTTATTCCCCAGTCAACCTGATAGAATTTCAGATGTTTGACTTCGATTGGAAGGGAGCTTCATATGGAAATACAAGTCTTCTTTAGCACCTTGTTAAGAAGACACAAGAACTTTTTCCTCAATAGTTCCCAGTGACTTCTATTGCCTCCAAGATTATTGGCGATGGAAATGTTTATTTTGGGGGATCAATGATATGCGGAAAAGTGAATTGTAAAATGATAGCCTCCTTCCTTTTATTCTCTCTCCTTTGGACTGAGTAATGTAAAAGGGGAAAGGAAGGAGTAATCCCCAGTCTCCTCTCTTACCTAATGCCACCACAACCACCAGCAGCCAAATAAAAAATAAAATGACACTAGGAAAGGGAATGACATGGTGAACTTCCAGTTTTTGCTCAGGCATTTTGAAAGGATTAATGGACCTCAAATCCATGTTTTTTTTTTTTTTTCTGCTTTTATGTTTCCTTTTCTTAGCACCAGAAAGAGATAAGATTTGCTGAATATAATCTTTCCATACAAATTTTAAGGTTCTAGCAAAATTAAAAATTCCTAAATTCAAGAGCCAAAACTTCTCTCCTAGGGGGAGTAGGTTTCTTTAACAGTACCCTTCCAAGAGAAAGAGGTTGCTCATAGGATTCTCTTACCCTTCAGTAGAAGAACTTGAACTTCTAATCTTTGTCAATTTTGCTATTCCTAGGAGTAGTAGTTTTTTTGCTGCCAGTCCAAGGTAAATGGGAAATATTTATTCAGTAGTTTCCCAAGATCTCTTTACTTTCAAGGGGGAGAGTAATGGGCCATTTAAGTGTTGTATGTTTCTATATTTGTTTGTGGGCTTCCTGTGAATCTTTTGTATTTTATACACTTTCAGTGGTGGGAAAAATTATCATAACTCGTACTCATCTTATACATTGATTGTTTAGATACCCTGGAAAATATTTGGGGAAACCTAGACAGAAGCCATCCTCAAGGTTTATATCGGAAACTTTTCCAGATGCTGAAGTGAGCCCAATAAGCCAAATATGTAGAAGTTAATCTTTTCAGAGTCAGTCCCCAGGATCTAAACCTGTTTGTATGACTCATAGCTTTTGGGTACCACTGGAAAATGGGTAATGGCCAATCTACATATGTCAGTTTGCCTAATCATCTGCTTTTATATTATCAGTGTTTTACTTGAAAGTTATTTATTTTTATCTATACTAATAGGTATTTCATCCTGCCTACACTGCAAAAAATGGTGATATGTTATATTAATATAGATGTTTAGGGTTGTTCTGAAGGCTAAGAGATATAGTCAGGGTTCTTTTAGGCTATATGGAACTTTTATTTTTGTGCTTTGTGTGCACAAGCTGACATCTGATATTTTTAAGAAGTTCTTTTCCAATTTTGCCTTTTTTCATTTAAAACAACTTCAGTGCTGCTGCTAATAAATTATTCAGCTGTGAGTTTTATACTTTAAAGTTGTGTAAATTTAAATCAGACTATTCCATGATTCCTAAGGGGTGAGAACAACAATAAGGAGGTTAATGTATCATTTCTCACTCCAGTTCCGGTATCACTCTGCATGCAAGTGTATGACTAAAGAATAAATTATCACTTTTATTTCTGTGGTATAAATACACCTATGATTTCTCAAAATTAAAAATAATGAATTTGTCTCTCATAATGTGCAATTTTCTAATCCACTTAATACATTGGCATCTACTTACTAAAGAGGTTATAGCACTGATATGCATAATTAGAATTTTGAAGGTGATGGTTGTTATAGAATAGATTCCCAGATATGAGAAGAAGAGTCTGATCTCCTTAAGTCTACATTTTTACTCAGGATGTCCCAAAGACACATACTCAATAAAAAAAAATCCTGAAAGCACATGCAGTTTCCTTTTCTTCAGCTTTACAGAGTTTATTTTCAATGATTTTTCAGTAAGAATAAGTTCAAGATATGAATTTAGCAGATATAATATTGAATGTTGTTATTAACTTAAGTTCTTATTTAGTATTAAGGTCTTATTAGGTATTATGTTGAGATATTAACATTTAGCAGAGGTAGGGATCTCTGTCTAATTTTATATTTTTATTCATATCAGTAGTGTTCTTTCAAATATTTAGTTATCTATCTAGGGGTGGGGGGATATATACCCATAGTACTTTTCTGCATTATTTACATTTTCTCAATCACTTTTCTAAGTCTAGACAGTCACCAACACAATAATGAAGCCCTGAATTTTGGCATTTGCTGATTTCTGAGATATAAATAAACACTGAAAATTTCACAGTTGGCTCTCCAGAGCCAGTACTACCTGACCTTGGTACACCATTGCCTTATCTCTATCTAAACCTCACTTCCTTGTGCATGAGGGATATTCATGCTATTCGAAATGTTTGGGTAGCAAAACATCAAATCATAGTGTAGTGTCTATGGATTGATAGACAATGGGAGGGGATGTTAGGGAAAGAGATTTCCCTCAGCCTGGCTCTTGTGTTCAGAGATGTCAAGAACAGGTGGCCCGTTTGATTAACTCCCTTCTCTGTTACCACTCAGTATTATGTTTATTCCTCATGGATATGCTGGAATTCCATTCTAGTGCCCATTTCAAAATGATTCATTTTTAACTTGCTTGATAAATTTTAGACTATCACCGGGCCATTGTTAAGTTTCCTTGGCCTATCTGAATGAGTCTTGTGTAATATCACTCTAATTTGAAGGTCTTTTTGGAAATAGTCTAAGGCCTGTGATTGAATTGATTTATTGGCTCCCTAATTACTTTAAATGGGATGAGTAATACAAATAAAATGACAGGAACCACAGCAACATTTATATAGCACTCTAAGGTTTTAAAATGCTTTAAAATGTCTCATTTTTCCTCCCAACAATCAAGAGTGGTAGGTCCTATTATTATACTCATTTTACAAATGAGGAACTGTGGCAGACAGATTAAATGACTTTTGCAAAGCCACATAGCTATGGCTTTCTGTTTCCATATGGAGCTCTCTCTCTACTGTGCCACCTACAAACCTGAGCTGAGAAAATCAGTCTCTCTAACCTTGCATAGTCATCAACAGCCCCCCCCCCCCAACAAAAGACTAAATGAACTTGATCATATAGGGGATGTTTTAAATTAACCCAAAACATAGCTGTTTCTCAGAATAACCTTAGACATCTGCTAGCCCAACCAATTCTTTTGATAAATAATAAAATTGAGGTCTAGAGGCATTATGAATATAGGATAATAATCCTAAAACTGAAACAGACCCTGAAGTCCATTTAGTCCTAACCCTTTATTTTACAGATTTAAAAAAGTGAGGTCCAAAGAGGTTATGTTTCTGTTTGGTTGAAAGTGGAAGAGTCAGGATTTGAACACAGATCCCTGAATTATGGACTCAGCATTCTTTCTACTGTACCAATTCCTCTTCATTCTGTATCATAGTTTTGTTCTAATATAGAAAGTTTATTTTCTGGAACTTTCTGTTCTATTACAAGCACCAGATTTTCAGAAAGACATTGGTAAACTGGAGTGCCTAAAGAAGGACAAAGTCAGTGAAGAGCTTTAAGATACAGAGATCAGCTGAAGGAACTCAGGAACTTTTACATGGAGAAGAAACAATTTAAGGAGCCAGGCTAGTGTGCTTCAAGTATTTGAAGAGTTTTCATGTGAAAAAGACATTGGAAATGAGCTGATTGCCTGGGACAAAAATCCCCGAAGTAACAGGAGAGAGTTACGGAGAGGCAGATAACATTGAAATCTTTCTTTTTTCTCAACGGTTTTAGTTATTCAATAGTGAATAGGCTAACATGGAACCCAGTGGATTCCCCATCTTTATAAGTGCTAAGCAATATCTGAATGGTTATTTTCTTAGATTGTAGAGTAGGTACTTCTACAGATACAAGTTGGCTCTGAGACCCCTTCCAACTGAGATTTTGTGATTCCATGAGATTCACTTATACAGACATGCAAACAGAGTGTATTCTGACTGTCCTAAGTCTCAAAGAATGAATGCCAGTTCTAATGAAAAGCCACAAACCTACAATAAAAAAAAACAAGGGTTCTACCCATCACCCCCTCCTCCCTCCTTGTAGGAATTAGCCTTGCTTGCAGTCTCAGAGGAATTATATCTAAATAATAAATAAGAATAGCATGGGAAAATAAGATTCTAGAAAACTCTTAGCTCTCACAAGCTGAGCCACTAAAAAGGAATATGGCTTGAGTCAAACTAATAGATTAGTAGGTGTCTGTCATTTGGTTTTCCCTCTTCCTATTTTATTGCATCCTTCTGAAAGTTAGATTATTTGCCAAATGACATATTTGATTTATGCAATTCATACATGATTCAGCTCAGTCTTCTGTTTTCCAAAGTCATACATAATTTCAGCATGACAGAAATCCTATCACTCCCTAAATTTATGATGTCCTTATGGTAGGACAAGTATTTGTCCTACACAACTTCTTTTTCCTCAACTTTCTTAACCCAGCTTTCTCCCCTTACAACCTGACTGTCTCTAGCATCCCTTGGTCTAGGGGCCTAAAACCTGTCAGCCATACAAAGTCATGACCTCTCAGACTTAGTAGATGGCAAAAACCACATTACTCACCATATCTTAATGATTTACTGATCAGATATATTTCCAGGTGGAGATGAGATGTTGTGTTTTGGTGTCCAGGGTAGTATCCTTCTCAAGGGCAAGATTAACTGAGAAAAGATAGAACCTGTCCTGATAGCATCCAAAAGCCACCTCTCCAGTTAAACTCTACAAGTCAGTTCTTGGGACCTTGACTTTGCTGGAACCTGTTCTTATATGGCATTCCCATCAATCAGTTACAAAACAGCAAGATTTACTGTTTTATTGCTTGTCAAAATAAAACATTTAGCTAGCCTGCTGAAAACATCTATTACTCTTTACTGCCCATTCATAGTTTTTACTTGCTCTTTTATACATAGTCATAAAACAGTGCACCTGAAACTTTTCACCATATATCAGCTATACAAATCTCTATCAGCTATTGGATAAGCTTTAGTGTGAGGTAGGACTCCAGCAGAAATTCACATGCTGGCCATGGTTTAAGGCTGGTGACTAGTCAGTATCTGTTCTGGTGTCCAGGATGTAGAATGAACACCAGAATCTTACAGGAAGGGGTTACAAAGGAATTCCAATAAAATGGGGTTTAGGAAGCCTGAGCAGAGTGATTATACCAAGAATTGAGTGCACAGGATTAATTCTTAGAAGGAGTAAGAAGTAGAAAGCAATGCCTATGATGGAAACTGGATCAAAATCAAAAATTCTGAACACAATTTGAAAGGAAAATAAGTAAGAATCAAGATCCAAATTTCAGGATGTAGTTGTTTAAGGCCAACAGATATAAGCTGAAAAGCATGGATTTATTTTGTCACAATCACACGCCTATTTCACTAAACTCACCTATTTTAATCTATACATAAGACACACACTACATTGTTTTAGCCATATAAATACTCAGCTATACAGTTGTTGCCCTGACTAACCTATTTGGATCTATGGAGTAGTGGGCTTCCTAAAAACTTGGTCTATACTATCCCCTACATTAATATCCATAGAACAATCAATTTGAAATAATCTAATGAATATGGTAACATTTTAATAATATTTTAAAATATTAATCCATACCTATGTGATTAAGTGTTCTTAAAATAAGGTTTACTTGGCTAGGCATAACCTTTGGAAGTTTGCTTGACTGTTAGTAGTAAAAGTTTAGGGAAAAAAATAACTTTACACTTGAACCATGTATCACTTCATTGCTCATTGTTCCTATTTTACTTTTGCACAACCTCTTCCATGCTTCTTGTTTTTGAGTTTACATATAATTTTTATAATATTTTTCGGAATTATATGTAAACAAAAATTTATAACATTTTTTATTCTCTCTATTCCACCCTGATTTTACCCTCTCCTTGAAAAGCAAGCAATTGGTTAGAGATTATGCATGTGCAGTAATGCAACATATTTCCATATCAGCCCTATAGCAAAATCAAGTGCAGAACAGAAAAAAAGAACAATAAAATGTTTCAAAAGTATACTTAAATTTGCATTCAGACACCATCAGTTCTTTCTCTAAAGGTGGATAGAATTTTCATCATAAATCTTTCATAATTGCCTTAGATCTCTGTATTGCTGAGAATAAATTAGTTATTCACAGTTGACCATCATATAATATTGCTGTTTTATTATATTACTATTGCTAATTCTGCTAATTTCACTTTGCATCTGTTCATATAAATTTTCCAGGTTTTTCTGAGAGCATACTGCTCATCATTTTTCATAAGACAATAGTATTCTATCATAATCATATACCACAGTTTGTTCAGTCAGGCCCCAAACATGAGCCACTGAAAATATTTATGCATATATATGTCCTTTTAACTTTTCTCTGATCTCTTGGGGTATAGACCTAGTAGTGGTATTGCTGGGTCAAAGGGTATGCATAGTTTTATTGCCCTTAAGAGCCAAGCTCTTCTGCAGTGCATTGGTAGCCCTATTTTTCTACATCCTTTGCAATATTTATCATTTTCCTTTTCTGTCATATTAGACAAATGTGATAGGTCTGAGGTGGTACGTTAGAGAATCAATAGGGCTTTAGAGCATTTTTATGTGACTATAGATAGCTTTGATTATCTGAAAACTTCCTGTTCATATCTTTTGACCATTAATCAATTGTGGAATGACTCAGATTCATTTAAATTTACTCATTTCTCTATTTATTTGACAGATGAGACCTTTATCAGACAGACTTAATATAAAAGTTTTGTTTCCAGTTTCATGCTTTACTTCTAATCTTGGCTGCATTGGTTTTCTTTATGCAAAACATTTTTTAATTTTATGTAGTCAAAATTATCCATTTTACATCTTATAATGCTCTTTATATCTTGTTTGGTAATAAATCCTCCCCTTATCCATAAATCTAACAGGTAAATGTTCCATGTCCTCCTCTTTTTCTTAGGTCATCACCCTTTATGTCTAAATTGTACCCATTTTGACCTTGTCTTGGTATGCAACGTGAACTGTTGGTCAATACCTAGTTTCTGCCAACCGCTTTCCAATTTTCCCAGTAATTTCTGTCAAATAATGAATTCTCATCTAAAAGGCTTGGATTTGGGGGTTTGGCAAACACTAGATTACTATTGTCATTTAATTCTGTATAATGTGTACTATTCCACTGATCTACCATTTCTGTATTTTTTAGCCAGTATCAGATTGTTTTGGTGATTACTACTCTATAATACAATTTGAAATATGGTACTACTAAGCCACCTTTCTTTTCTTCCCTGCTTGTTGAAAGACTTACAAAATGACGAGCTGTTCTCTACTTATACTCTACATAGTATGGGTGAGTCTCCATGAAATTTTAGTTCCTATCTTTTTCCCCTTCTCTTGTTTTTATCTAATGCTCTTAAATCCTTAGCCCATTAAATCCTTTTGGTTCCTTGTTGGCAATTATTTTTAAATCTGTGAATTCCTTTCAAAACTACAATGGCCTAGAATCATAGTTTGCAAATTATGGACTATATCCTTACACCAAGGAGGTTGTGGCTTTACTACAATTGGCTAAAACAATTAAAGAGTAAGAAGGTGGATTGGGTCCCACCACCCCCATGATGACCAGTCTTGGGGCTTATCTTTATCTCACACATGATCACACTCACCTTCATGTGCCGTCACTTCACTACTCAGACCTCTTACTCCAGTGTGAGAGTTCACAACTCCTCATTTCTGCATCTGGCATCACTATTCAGAGTTGTTCTGACCTTTCTTGTGAGGTATCCCATGGAAAGAATGCATAGAGAGAAGTGGGCCTTGGACAGTACCTTGTGGACACTTGAAGTTGGGAGCATTATAAGCTTAATGAACTAGGATATTAGAATAGTCAGGCAAATACAGGAGAACAAAGGGAGGAGTGCCATGGAAATCTGGGGAGGAAAGAATACCAGAGAATTTTAATAAGAAAATGGGAACCTAGAAAACTGATAAAGCTATAAGAAGCTTACAATGATATAGTTGTGCTATTCATGGATTTTTCATTTATGAACTTTTTGGTGTTACTTTGTATCATGCCAACAACTAGGCAACACAGCTGTTTGACTCTTAGTCCTAGAGTAAGGAAGTCTTCAGTTCAAATTTGGCCTTTGACACTTACTAACTTTGTGACACTGAGAAAGTCACTTAATCATTATTTATAGCATTGTTGTTGTTGAGTCATTTCAGTTGTGTCTGTCTCTCTGTGAACCCATTTGGGGTTTTCTTAGCAAAGATAGTGGAGTGGATTGCCATCTCCTTCTCTGGCTCATTTTAACAATGGGGAAACTGAGGCAAATATGGTTAAGTGGTTTTTTTTTCATAATAGGACCTGTGTCACAGTATTGTGAATTTCAAATGAGATAACATTTGCAAAATACTTTGTACTGTGCCTGAAACAGAGGAGATATTATATAATTGCTGATTCCCTCTCTTCTCCCTCTTAATATTCTTCTGAGAGGACAGCCATTTAAGAGCCTAAATGATGGCTATATTTCCCTGGGGAGATTGTATGATTCTGAAGAGTTTAAGGGCCATAGAGGAAAGCTTGAGACAAGCAGTTTGATACAGTGGAAAGATCAATGGCTTTGCAATCAATGGATTTAAGTCAGAATCCCAGTTCTTCAACTTACTGCAATGTGAACTTAGGCAAGTCCTTTGACATATTTGGCAATCAGATTTCTCTTCTGTCACAGGAGAGTGTTAGAAAAGCTGAGCACTAAGTTGCTTTCTGCTCTTGTCTTGTTGTCCTAAGATAGTATGATCAATTTACAGACTAGAATCCAAATAGATTTGGGTAGTAATGATAGACCTAGCAAATTTAGCTTTGGAGCTTTATTTTTTATATGATTACTTATATTTTTTGTCACACCTGAATTCAGTCCCCCATCATTGGCTAACTGGTGCAATAAAAGCCATTGTTGTGGCCAATTGACATCTTACCTAGCCAACTGTTCTAAAAACTCTCTAAGGGCAGATATTCAAAAATATACTACTTTGTAACCTCATGAAGTGTAATATGATGGCATGATGACATCTGGTAAGTACAATATTTTCTGATTCAATTATGTGATTTTTGGAATTCAGTAATCATGAGTTACAAAGAGTAAGATGAGCAACCAATAATATTATGAACTATCAATAAAATAGTTTTAGTACTCTTTTTATTTTTAACATGCAAATGACATTTTAAAGACAAATGGAAATCTGTGTTGAGTTCTAATAATCTAGAGAACATGCAAAGTAAAGTTTTGATATACTGTCCCTTAAAAAGTTTTTATATCCTTTAGTCAGACCTTTCCTATACCATGAAAGGTCACTATGTCTTACTTAAGGTTAAAATCAGATCACATCTTATATCCCATTGCAAAGTCAAGGTACAGTGCAGTACAATCTTTTCAATCCCACTATTATTTCTGACAAAAAAAAAGTTTCCCAAGAAAGGAGGAGAGGTGTGAGGATGAAGAATTCAAAAAGATTCTATTGTCACTGGTGGGAGGGTAGGGACCATAAGCCTCTCTCACTAATTATACAGAGAAGGATAACTTTTTCAATGCCTTGGTCATCAAATCTCCAGGAACACTTCTATTATCTTTATCCCTGCTAGTTGGCATTTTAATCCAAAAAGGATTCTCAGAGACAATCAGCAATATCCTTCTTTATGCCTATAATTGCTCAACTTGAATATTTTTAAATAATTATATGGTAAGAAAAGCTCACAATATAGAGAACATTAGGATGGTTATGTATAAAACTCATGTTATAAACAGGACAGTAATGAAAATAGCTTGTCAGAAGTTTTGTTTTCTATTATAATTAAAATATTTTTTTCTGTAAATAAAAATCAAAAGCAAATTTTAAAAGGCATAAAAATTGTTTACATAGCTATATTTTATTTTCTCCTCAAGCACACTGAAAAGGTTAATTTTAATTCATATATATTTCTTATAAATTAAATCAATATTAATGCTAAGAGCTCAGCAGTTATGTTCACAGATGAGGTAAATCAACTTCCATTTGTTTTTGCATTATTATTATACTTTTACAAGAACAGAGATGATAAGTCATTTGAAGTTTACTTGTGGAATTTAAGTAACTATTGGATCAAATATTCATTATAACCTGAGACATGAAACAAGACTGCTGTTGTGGAATTTCCTTTTTGTGATTATAATTGTTTTCACAACTATCCAGGGACAATGCTTAGTATCATAATTTATGAATCTTTTTAAAAATAGGCATTAAAATTTACCCCTAAAAATTCTATCTGGAAACATTTGCCTTTTCATCTTAACCTGTTTGAGATAACTGGATTCTTTTTTTTTTTTTTGTGGGCAGAGGAAGGCATTTTATTACACTCAAGAGAGAGCGGGCGTAGTGTTCATGGGAACACTCACACTGATACAGCTGCAGGAGCAGGGGTAACCATTCCCTCCACTCCTGCTAGAGTCATGGTTAGTTTACAGTCTTTGTTTTTTACATAGTTTTCCTAGGTTATATAGTTTATATAAATAGGATAATAAGGATACAGAAGCAAAAGTGAAGTTAATTAGATTTTCCTTGTCTTAGTTTAGGATTAAACTATAATTCTTTTACTTTCCTTACTTTCCCTCTTTAACATATGCAAATTATGCAAATCAGTAGGCCCGGATTTTTCACCAAGACCAGACCCTAGATAAGCCTGAACTGGATCAAGTGGGTTTGGCCTCTCTAATTCCCTAGACTGCCTTCTCAAAAAGTATGCACATGTGTGCAAACCTCTTACCTCTCACCTGACTGACCTTGAGGCCTGGTCTCTGCTAAAGCTGAGGTGGGGGAGGGCGGGGAAGCACACCTTTAGTTCTGTGGAAACAAAACTCCTCCCATTTCTTACAATTTCCCCCTCTTCTTTTATTCAAATTTTTGTTTCCACATTTTTAATATTCCCTCACTCTCTTTCTCATCTGAATTTTTCTCCTTAATCATCACCCCCTTAAATATGGGAAGGATTGATCGACACATTGACAAATCAAAGGGGGCAGTCCCCTTTGTAAATACAGATACAGAGACCCAAAAGAAAAAGATAATGTAATTGTCCCTTTAAGATTCAAAAGTCTCTTCCCATAAGGCTGCCTGGCAGGGAACAACATCAGTGAAGTCCTCTGGTCCTTGGTATTTGTTCCAGCCATCTCCAGCATCTTCTTCTTGCCTTCTTGTAGGAACCAGCTTTCTTTCCATTCTCCTACAAAAGTTACTTTGGCACAATTTTCTAACCCTTATACCCTGATCATTTTTACAAATTCAAAATTGGAACTTTGGCCAATTGCCATGTATAAGAAATTTTACATCAGAACCCAGTTCCTCGTACTTTACATTAACTCTTTACATGCTTTACTTAACATACTTTACATTAACATTTTGTCACCAGGAGGATGATATTTCACTAAGGAATTAACAGCAGACTCCAGCACATACATAAATACATTAGATAACCAATTCTTAACACAGTACATATAACATCATAAACTTTTAGTCATGCCATGTGTCTTTGATGGCATTTACAAAATAAACCACAAGCCATTCACAAAGCTTTAGACAAGCATGATATTAACCAAATAACAAAATATTCTCACAAGCCCTTGACCTAATTGTCTCCATACCATTTACAAGAAAAAAAACCTAACTTAACACTAGTCCCAGTCCTAGAGTAATCTAAGATGTTCCATAATCATTTATTTTAATAGATTTACAAAACCTTCTGATTATAGAAATTTGCCATCAAGAGAGTAGGGACTTAGAGTAAGGGGACCATATTTTCCCTAGCTTCCTGTCAACTCCAGGCAGAGGCTATGTCAAGCTGCAAGGTGCATTGAGCCAGGCTCAGTCTGCCAGGTTTCAGTTGAGGCATCAGGTCAAGACGGTCCCACCTCAGCACATGCTGAACAGTTGCTCCCTCAACTTTGCCAGGAAATCATACCTGTGGCTCATGCCTGCCCTCCCACAGGGCTGCTGGCATCTTGGGTCAGCCTTCCTTGATACTCACACCTGGAGTTAGACTCAGAGAAACAGTCAGTTAACAGTCCCATTAAGGCAAGTTCCAATGATCAGTGACTATTGCCTAAGGAACATCCTTAAAGCTAGCTCTAAATAGCTTGCATGCATTTCCTCCATTGTTCATAAAATCTTCAGTGGAATAGGATAGGAACACAAGATGGAGAAGTCAACAACTATAGCAATCTACTCTTTGATAAACCCAAAGAGGCCAGCTTCTGGGCTAATAATTCACTATTTCACAAAAAACTGTTGGGAAAATTGGAAAATGGTAGGACAGAAACGGGGCATAGACCAATATCTTACACCATATACCAAAAATAAAGTCAAGATGGGTTCATGATTTAGGAGTAAAGACTGATACTATAAGTAATTTGGGAGAGCAAGGAATAGTTTACTTATCAGATTTATGGAAAAGAAAATAATTCATGACCCAACAAGAGATAGCATTACAAAATGCAAAATGGATAATTTTGATTATGTTAAATTGAAATGTTTTTGTACAAAAAAAGCCAATGCAACAAAAATTAGGAGGGAAGCATAAAATTGGGAGAAAATCTTTACAACTAGTATCTCTGATAAAGGCCTCATTTCTAAAATATACAGGGAACTGAGCCAAATACATAGGAATACAAGTCATTCCCCAATTGAGAAGTGGTCAAAGGATATGAACAGGTAGTTTTCAAAGGAAGAAATTAAAACTATCTATAGGCATATGAAAAAATGCTCTAAATCACTACTGATTAGAGAAATGCAAATCAAAACAACTCTTAGATACCACATTTCTCCTGTCAGATTGGCTAAAATAACAAATCAGGAAAATGATAAATGCTGGAAAGGATGTGGGAAAACTGGAATATTGTTACATTGCTGGTGGAGTTGTAAGCTGATCCAGCCATTTTGGAGAGCAATTTGGAACTATGCCCAAAGGGCTATAAAAATGTTCATACCCTTTGACCCAGCAATACCACTTCTAGGGTTGTATCCCAAAGAAATCACACAAGCGGGAAAAGGACCCATATGTACAAGGATATTTATAGCAGCTCTTTTTGTGGTAGCCAAGAATTGGAAACCAAAGGGATGCCCATCAATTGGGGAATGGCTGAACAAGCTGTGGTATATGAAGGTAATGGAATACTATTGTGCCATAAGAAATGGGGATGATACAGACTTTATAACAACCTAGAGAAACCTACACAACATAATGCTAAGTGAGCAGAGCAGAGCCAGGAGAACACTGTTCACAGCCACAGATATATGGATTCCGTGAAGACCAACCCTGACAGACTTCACTCCTCTCAGCAACACAAGGTGCAGGCACCACTCCCAAGGACTCACGATGGAGAGTGCTGTCTACATCCAGAGAAAGAACTATGAAGTTTGAATGCAGATTGAGGCACACTTCATGCTCGCCTTTTTCTCTTCTCTTTTGTTTTTGTTTTTGGGTTGTTTTTTTTTTTGGTTCTGTTTCTTCTTTCTCATTATTCATTCCATTGGTCGTAATTCTTCTCTGCAACTGGACTAGTGTATAAATTAATTCAATGTGAAGTCATTCGTGGTAGTTATATGAGATTCCATGTCATCTTGGGGAGGGAGGGGGAAGGGAGCGGAGAAAATCTGGAACTCAAAATTATGTAGAACCGTGTGTGGTAAACTAAAAATAAAAATAAATTTAAAAAAGAGAGATAAGCTGTAGAATTGTGTTGATGGAAAAAGTTAAATGTGGATTTGAATTCATTCCATTGTCTAAAATATAAAGATAAAGTTATATGGTTGAATTCTTTCAGATCAGGTATAATTAGAGAAGAATAGAGAAATAGAGGAGAAACTGATGCAAATGTGTCAGAACAGTAACTTATGATCTTAATGAGATAATTGGATTCTTGAGATAATTTGCATTCTAAACTAGCTATTTGGCATTACAACCTGGATGTAGCAGGATAACCCTAGATATTCCAGTTCCCAATCTAGCCACCTGCACAGTTCTGTAGTTCAATTTCAATAATACAAGTCATGCTAATATATGAAATACTAAATAAACACCCTGGGTGAATGATATCTGCACCTGTACAGATAATGTGATTTAAAATCTGATGGTTTAAGTGACTTGTCAAAAATACAGGCCATAAACAAATTTAATAAAAATTTATTTCTTGAACCCTGCATTCCCTGTACCATGGAAACCTATAACCAAAACTCCCAATGAGGCAATATATATCAGTGTGAAAGAATAAAAGGCTATACTCTAGGAGATTACAGGTTCTCAGATCTTAGGAATGAGAGTAGATAGATGAAATGATCAATAGATGATGGGAGAGAGAGAGAGAGAGAGAGAGAGAGAGAGAGAGAGAGAGAGAGAGAGAATAAAAAGTTATGATTAGAGTGAATTGCTTGCTTTATGTTCATCAGTGGGTGCTATACTAATTGCTGGAGATCCATATGAAAGCAAAGCAGAAAATTCCTAACTGAAAGGGCCAACGTTCCAATGAGGAATGACAGTACATAAAGGTTTTCTGGAAAGTAGTGGTATGAGACACAGAATGGATATTTGGGAAGGGGCATCTTGAAAAGATTATTAGAAGTAAGGTAGCAGTCTCTTTATTAGCTAGGTAGGGCAAAAGGCTCATCTTTCAGAACCAAAGAAGCTAATAGTATCTTCCCAGTTTCTGGTGGAGTGGAAATGGTTGGATTGTAGGGCCACAGTGAGTAAACTTCAGGAAGAAAAAGGGCCAATAAAAACAGTAGAATTGATAAACATACAAAGTCACTTATCAGTAGCCAGAAAATCATCCCTCCTATTCCTTTGCTGCAAGCTTTGTCTCTTCAACTCATTAAAATGCTTAATGATCTTAAAATGTACATCCTCATTGATGACAACAGTATCTTGTCTTACCAAGAATCACTGTCTTAGAAATAATGGGAAAAAGGAGAACATTCACCAACACACATCAGAAATGGGTGTTGGCCTGTATCAAAAAGGGAAAGGAAACTGAGAAGCCGTGTTCAGGTGGTGCCTCTCATAAATTCATCCAAAGTACAGACTTAAAGCACAACAGAGTCTAGAAGAATGTGCTGTCTCTGTAACAACTCCCTTTCTCTCAGCATCGGTGATTTCAACTGACTGTAAAAACTTCCTTCAATAAAACTAATTAGCCAGATACTAAAATTTTGTGAATGAGTAATTCTTCATCTCTTTGTCATAACCAGGTAATAATTAGAAAATTATATATTTAATTATGATTCACTGCTAAAAGTTAGAGAAAAATGTTAAAAGTACTTGATCAGCTCTGTTTTATTCAAATCTCTATGAATACCAAGGAAACTAATTCTCATTTTATACATTAAATTTAATCAGTTAAAAAAATTTATGTAGATCTTGAAATTTTTTAGCAATGTATAACTATTGACTCAGCTTCAAACTCAAAAAAATCTGTGAATGTACCTGATACAAATGCATTCTACCATATTTCTCATCTTCACTGAAATAGTTACCAAATATTGCCAAATCATTTTTAAGTAGTTCTTAAATTTATTGTCAATTCTCTATGTTCACAAATACCATATTACTACTAAACTAAATATCACAGTCTTGGGGACTATCATATTACAACAATCTTCTTTTTAAAATATTTATGCTACAACTTGTTCACCCATTCCCCAACTGAAAGACGTCCTCTCAATTTCCAATTCTCAATTCTTTGCCACCACAGAAAGATATATATGTATATATATATATATATATATATGTGTGTGTGTGTGTGTGTGTGTGTGTGTGTGTATGAATATTTGCATATAGGTCTTTTCCAGTTTCTTTTATCTCTTAGATATACAGATCTAGTAGTGGAACTGACTGGATCAAAGCATATAGTTTTATAAATCTTTGGCCATAGTTTCAGATTGTTCTGCAGATTGATTAGACAAGCTTATAAATACACCAACAGGGAATCAGTTTTCCAATTTTTCCACATGCCTTCCAATGTTTGTCATTCTCTTTTTCTGTCATGTTAACTGAACTGATAGGTTTAAGATGGCACGTCAGAAAAATTTGCATTTTTCTAATCAATATTGAATTAGAGGTTTTTATCATGTCATTACTGATGGCTTTGATTTCTTCTCAGAACTCCCTACTCATATCCTTTGACCATTTATCGATTGAGAATCACAACAGTCTTCTAACTAAGCTTCACACTTCCATATCCCTTAATTACACATCCCTCTTCAACTGTCCCTCACACCAAATTTATTGATATACAGACTAGGGAATGTTACCCATTTTCTCAGAAATATTCAGTGACTTCATATTACCTATTTAATAAATTTCAAATTTTTTAACCTTAGCTTTAGGGACCTACTATAATGATGCCAATTTACCTCTCCATTGTTTTAATTATATGACTCTCCTCAATATTCCAGCTGTATCAGACAACTCACCACCATTGAATACCACACTTCATATTTTCCTTCCTTTGTCAAACCTTTCCTTGTCGTTTATCAAACAACTAGCAAATGGAAGAGCCAAAACTTTAAACCAGATCTAGTGACCTTTCCATTAAATTACACTGTGTTTTGGGCAATTTCTGTGAGCTCCAAACATATTCAGAACTTATTATATGTTTAATAATGTTCAATTTACTTTGAATTGGGTGGGTTAAAATCAGTCAACTCTACTTTTCTATACCAAAGAAAACAATATCAACATTTAAAAATTTATTGAAGGTATTAAAATTATAAAACTTCTATTATGTAGGTGCAAAATTTGAAAATATGGGCATTTTCATTTGAGAACATTGAAATGTAGTAACACTTGCAAGTAGAGCAAAGCTCATTATGAGATAAAAGGAATTTATGCAGTTATGTATCCAACCTCAACAATCCTGGGAAATTCCCAGGATTCTCAGACTTAGAGTGGGGACCTAGAGTGTCTAAGAACTTTTGTATTTCAGTGATTAGATGGTGAGGGCTTCAAGTATTAACAGTACTATTAAGCACATTATTAATACACTATGAGATAGAACTTAAAAACTCCAAGGCTTTCCTTTCTAATATGACCATGGTAATTCTTCAAGTATCCACCATACGTTCAAATGCCCTCTTAAGCCATATATATTTTTGATTTCATGAATCATCTTTTAAAAAAAGCATTACACAGATTTGGTTTAGGTTATATCTGCATTTCTTCACTTTATTTGGTCCTTAAATTTACAATTCAAAATAAAAATTTCCTCAGTCTTCTCTTAACCCCAATATTCACAAAATCTGTCAGTATGGGGGAGCACTCCCTCTACTGATACAGATTGCAACTTAACTATTACTTTTAAAGAGAAGTTCTATGGAGCTTAATGAGAGATATGTAGCTTAAATGATTTGCCCAGTATCACATTGCAAAAAAGTGTCAAAATAATAATTTAAACTCAAGTCTTCCTAACTCTAAGCCCTGACACTTCAGGAAGAGTACGGTAGTAGAAAAATTACTTCATATGGATCCCAAAGACCTCAGTTCAAATACCAGCTCTAGGACTCTGTGACCTCAGACAAGTAAATTAACTTATGTGATTCTAAGTTTTTTTTTTTTTCATTTCTAAAAAGGAGGGCTTGTTGCTCTCTAAATCCTATTTTATCCTGAAATCCTAGTCTTTTGACTAGAGTCTTGTGATTATTTTCATTTACAAATTGGTAATCCCCTTATATGGAAAAAGTTAACTACTTGAACTACAATTTCCCTGTCTTTAAAATGAGTGATTTGGACTAAATTATTTCAAATGCCCCTTCTACCTCTAATATACCATGATTTTATTACAGTCACAATATTAATAATTAGTCATTCTGCACATCACTAATTAACTGTGAAAATATTGGAAGTCACTTTTCCTCTCACAACCTCGGTTTTCATCTGTGAAAACAGGTCAATTGCTTTAAACGATCAGTAGGTTTTTTGTTATTCTGATCTTATTATTTCAATAGTTTTTTTTTCACATAAAGCAAAAGTACCAACAACATGACAAATTATTTGTAAATAATGTTCCTCTACCTAGCAAATTGAACTGCTTTAGTTCACTAACTGAGATAGTCATTAACATACTGATGCTTTGTTCTTGTGTGAAAGAGAGACATTACAATGCAAAATAAAATATCAGAACATTAGAGGGAAGTTATGTGACCAAAGCACATAGATACAAATGATTGGAATTCAAATCACTCTAGCTGCCATCTGGCATTTACAATTTTACAATTCCCCACAGATGTTACAGAGAGTGGGAGGATGAACAGTAAAAGCAAAAACTAGTAGCAAAATGTCCAAATAAAACACAGATTAGAAACTCAAACCTAATATATTCACTATGACAGGAAATGTTAATAGAAAAGAAAAGGTATTTTTTATTTGACTGAACTAGCACTGATTCCTTCAAATCAGGGCTTAGGTTTATCAGGATTTGGTACATTTTGTGATGTTTTGGTAGAGAGAAAATTGAGTAATATGAATTGGGAAAAAGATATTAATGATTTTCTTACTCTAGCACTAGCACTGTGATATATATGTGCATATATATGCATATATACAGATATGTGCATATATATGTGTGTATATTATGTACTTATATATTTATACATCTGTGTGTATATATATTATACATATTATGTACATATGTGTACATACACACATATAAAGGCACTGGACTTGGAGTCACAAGTAGGAAATGATGTGTCCCAGTTCCACCATATTATTTATTTCACTTAGTCATGAAATTTGCCTTTTGGAGGCTTAGTTTCCTTTTCTATAAAATGGTCATAATTATACTAGTCATACTATTGCAATCTACTTCACAAGGTTGTTGTTACAATGAATTTTAATAATGAATATAAAATGCAGTGTAACTATTATTTGAATATTACTAATACTATGCCTCTCTATGATGACTTCCTATTGTACCGAAAACTAAACATTTGTGTTCCTTGATTATTTACTAGTGTCAAAAAATCACATTTCCCACAAGATAATATAGAATATGTTTCAAGCCAGAGAGTAGGACAAGAAATTCATAGGGTATGTTATCTAGATCCAAAGGGGACCTTAAAGGTCATTCGAAACTCTACCTTGTTTTCATAGATGACACAGTTGATGTCCAGGGAGTTTAAGTGACTTACCCAAGGTCAAACACATAGTAGGCATCAAAAGCAAGATTTGATTTCACATCATCTAATTCCGTCAACAATTTTCATTTCATGGATTGTGGGGAGTTAAGTCAGAGAATGTAAGAAGAATATTCTGAACTAGCAGGTTTTGAAATATATATTTTCTTTCTTAAGTTATCCTATGTACCACTGCAAAGTTAACTTTTCTAAAAGACTGCATCATATGTCTCAGTCACATTCTCAAAAATCTTGAACAGTTCCCAACTGACAAAAGAATAAAATTCAATCTCTTAAACCTAGCAACCTAGACCCTCCAAAATTTGATCCCTACACAATCTCTTCAAAGTTACATTATACTAATGCTTTACATGTATTCCTTCATGCACTATTTTATATGACTCAATTTTAAAGTATTATGAATTCATAATTAATTCACAGTGACATTGACATCTCAGAATCATAGCTAGAGAGCTGAAAGAGAATGAAGTTATCCAACTCCCTCCTTTCACAGATGAGATTTACATTATCTAATTAAGGCCTACCAAGAGATTCTCTTCTGGGACATTGTCCCACAAGGTAGAGAGATTATCTATCATGAAACCTTAAAAGTTTTTTTTTTAAACGTGTCAACATGAATTAAACATCCAATTCAGTGGAGTTCTTGGTACTCTCTGTGCAATGCTTGTTAAATTATAACTTCTTAGGGAAGATTCAGAAATAATAATATCTTACATCTACATAAAGGTCTTTGAACTTTGTTTTTAATTTCAATATTTAGTTTTTTTTTCTAATTACATGTAAAAACTCTCAACCTCAGTTTTTTGTTACAATTTTTATTTCAAAATTTTCTCTCTCCATCCCTATTCACCTCCTTTATTGAGAAGGCAACCAATTTGATAAAGGTTAAACATGTGTTGTCATGAAAAACATTTCTATATTTGTCATGTTGTGAAACAAAACACAAACAAAACAAAATAAGAAAGTTTAAAAAGTATGCTTTGATCTGCACTCAGATTCCATCAGTTCTTTCTCTGGAGATGGATAGCATTTTTCATCATAGGTCTTCAGAATTTTCTTGAGTCTTTGCGCTATTGAGAATATCTATCATTCACAGTTTATTATTAGACAATGTTGCTGTTATTGTATATAAGTTTCTCATAGTTCTGCTTCCTTCACTTTGCATCTGTTCATTTAAGTCTTTCCAGGTATTTCTGAATATATTCTAGTTGTCATTTCTTATAGCCTAATAGTATCCCACTATAATCATATACCACAACATGTTCCGACATTCCCAAATTGACATACATTCCCTCAATTTCCAATTCTTTGCCACCACAAAAAGAGATGTCATAAATATTTTTATACATCTAAGTCCTTTTCCTTTTGTCTCTTTGGGATACAGATATAGTAGTGGTATTGCTGGATCAAAGTACAGTTTTATGTACAGTTTTATAGCCCTTCAGAGTGAGTTCCAAATTGCTCTCCAGAATGGTTGGATCAATTCACAACTCCACTTAGTGCCTCAATTTTCCCACATCCCATCCAACATTTGCCATTTTTCTTTCCTGTCATCTTAGCTAAGCTGATGTGGTACCTCAGAATTGTTCGTATTTGAATTTCTCTAATCAATGGCGATTTAGAGATTTTTTTATCTGATTGATGACTTTGATTCTTTTTTTCTGACAACTGCTTAGTCATATCATTTGATCACTTACAATTGAAAAATGACTCAGATTCACTTACATTTGGCTCAGTTCTCTATATATTTGAGAGATGAGGCCTTTATTATAAAAATTTGCTTAATTTTTTCTTCCTGTTTTCTTTCTAATCTTGTCTCTATTAACTTTGTCTTGTGCAAAACCTTTTCAAATTAATGTAATTAAATTATCCATTTTACATAATGTAACAGTCTTTATCTTTGGTAATAAATTCTTCCCTCATCCATAGATCTGACAGATAATGTATTCTATTCCCCTCATTTGCTTATGTTATCATCTTTTATGTCTAAATCATTTATCCATTTTGACCTTAACTTGGTATACAAAGTGAGGTGTTGGACTCTACCTACTTTCTGCCAAACTTCACAGTTTTCCAAGCAGTATTTGTTAAATAATGAATTCTCCTTCCCAAAATCTGAATCTTTGCAGTCATCAAATACAGGACTACCATGTTTGCTTTCTACTGTACATTGTATACATAAGCTATTCCACTGATTCATCACTCTATTTCTTGGGGCAATTAGGTGGTATAATGTACAGGGTTTTGGTACTGAAGTAAGGAAATCCTGAGTTCAAATCACACCTCAGACTCTTAAGAGCTGTGTAACCCTGAGCAAGTCAATTAACCATGTTGGTATCAGTTTCCTCATCTCTGAAATGAGCTGGGGAAGGAAACGGCAAACCACTCAAGTTTGTTTTTTTTTTTTAATCAAGAAAACCTAAAATTGGTTCACAAAGAATTGGCTATGGCTGAAATGACTGAACAACAATGAATCTATTCCACTAATCCATCACTCTATTTCTAGGCCAGTACTAAATTATTTAGATGATACAGCTTTTTAATATAGTTTGAGTTCTCATACAACTTAACGATCTTCCTTCATATTTTTTTCATGAATTCATTTGATATTTTTTGCTTTTTCTTTTCCAGATGAATTCTGTAATTATTTTTTCTAGTGCTACAAAATATTTTGATAGTTTGGTATGGCAGTGAATGACTGTGCTAATTTAGGTAGAATTGTCATTTTATTATATTGGCTTGGCCTTCCCATGAACAATTGATATTTTTTCCAGTTGTTTAGATCTAACTTTATTTGTGTTAAAAGTGCTTTGTAATCATGTTCATATAGTTACTCTGTCTTGGCAGGTAGGCTCACAAATATTTTATATTTTCTACAGTTATGTTAAATGGAGTTTATCTTTCTATCTCTTGCTGCTGGATTTTGTTGGTAATGTATAAAAATATTCAAGATTTATGTGGGTTTATTTTATATCCTGCAAGTTTGCTCAATTTGTTGATTTTTTTCAGCTTGTTTTCTAGTTGCTTCTCTGGCAATCTTCAAGTATACCATCATAGCATCTGCAAAGATTGACAGTTTTGTTTCCCCAGTGAATATTCTGTTTCCTTAATGCCTTTTCTTATTGCTATAGCTAGCATTTCAAGTACAATATTGAATAATAGTGACAACAATGGGCATTTTCCTTTAGCCCTGATCTTATTGGGGAGGCTTATAGGTTATCCTCATTACAGATAATTCTTGCTGTTGGTTTTAGACAGGTACTATGCATCATTTTATGGAAAGTCCCATTTATTCCTATGCTTTCTAGAGCTTTTAATAGAAATGAGTGTTATATTTTGCCAAAAGCTTTTTCTGCATCTATTAAGATAATCATATGATTTATTTCAGTTTTGTTGTTGATATGGTCAACTATGCTGATATTTTTCCTAATTTGTGTCATACTCTGCATTTCTGGTATAAATCTGTTCCATTCATAGTGTATCTTTGATTTTTTCAAAACAATCTTCTGCCATTATTTTATTTGATTATTACAGCAACCCTATAAAGCAAATAGCAAAAGTATGGTTATCTTTTCTTCACAAAAAATTCAATTCAATCTAACTGAAGTCAAAGGACTTCCCTCTCCTGTTGATTTGGTCTATTTGGAAAGCCAGTGAACAGGACTGGAAGCTTTCAAATTCAGTGTGCTTTCTACTAATATAACACCATACTGCTTCAGGGAGGAAGATAAAGAGACATTATACTCTAGAATGAATTAAGTATCTGTTTTACACTGATGGTGGTTAGTTGGTAATGTTAGTATGAGTTTAGTGTACTTGCTTTATTCGTCACATATGATTCCTTGAAATGTTCTAATTTCATCTAATTTTCTTTTTTCTACTTGAATGTAGACTGACAATATCTCTTATATGCATACACCATGCATGCTCTGAGATTCAAAAGATAGAAACAAAACAGTCCTTTTTCCTAAGTAGCTTACTTTCTACCAGAAAGATGCAATACATGCACAAATATCCTATGAGGAAAATTGAGAAAAGAGAAGGTATAGTCAACTGGATTCAGGATGAATGAGGAGGGAAATGTGACATGACTATATAAAGAGATGACAACTGGGATGAAAATTGAGAGGAATTTTTTTTTAAATCTGAGATGTGCAGAAGATGAAGGGCTCCCCAAGCATGGAAAATTGCTTCTGTGAATTCACAGAGGTAGGAGATGGGAGACTAAATGTAAAGTTAGAAGGACAGCATGTAGTTTAGTTTGGCTAATAATAAAATAGTAATAACTAGCATTTTAAGTAGTTTAATGTTTGCAAAACACATTAAAAATATTAACTGTTTTAATCCTAACAACAACCTTGAGGAACCTGAAGGAGAGAGAGACTAAGTGACTTACCCCGGATCACACAGCCACTAATAGTCTGAGATCAAATTTGAACTCAGGTCTTCTTGACTCCAGTCAATCGATCATTAAATGTTTGTTAGAATCCTAGTATATGCCAGGCTCTGGGCTAAGTGCTAGGGATACAAAATGAGGCAAAAGACTGCCACTGTCCTTTATTTGTTTGACCACATAGTTTAATAATAATTATGAAAGTAAGTAGTATGAAATGGGGATGGAAATTCAAGGGCAAAGAAGACCATGGAAAGTCTTAAATGTCAAATTAGGAAGTTTATGTTTTGTCATATAGTCAGGGAGCCACTGAAGTTTTTTGGTCAGGAAAATAACTTGGTCAAACCTCTGTTTGTGTCATACTATGACCTAATTTTTTAAAAAATTTTCCAAAGGTCCAAATAATTTAACTCTCATGATATGGGAAGGGAAAAATTAAGAGGAGTTTAAAGATTGGGACTATTCTAGCTAAACTTATTTTGTCATGCCATTTTAACAAGTGAAAGAAGTATTATGCCCCTTAGTAAATATCCATAGGATTAATAGAACTCTCATTTAACACTTTTACTCCTATTTAAATATTATATAAACCACGATTTGAACATGTGCATTTAAGTAACCAATCTGTATCTCTATTGGTCAATAATTTCTGTGTACCAGCTGTTTGTAGCCAGAGGAGATTCTTTGTTCCAATCCCAGACTTAGTTAGAAATGGCAATAATTATCCAGCTCTTTAGAACTACAATTCATTTCTTTGAATGTTTAAAGTAATATAATCCACTGACCTACTCTGTATTTTATTGGCTTCCTGCTTTGAAAAAGTAGCTTGTCAATAAAGAGTTTTATTAAGAAACTAGTGTAAAACAAAGTACCAGAGGGTTGGCAGTGACATCAATATTTTAAAGCCTAATTTCAGATACTGAGAAGTACTCATTATACTGTATGTAAAAAGAAAGAGACATTTATGCCTCAAGAAAGATGTCACAGAAGCCAAATCTGAAGCATGGGACATATTCAATACATTTTGAACCACCATAAACAAAGGAAAGCAATGCTAAGATGTTGTTTGTATGGTTAATGAAAAAAAAATCTAAACTTCATCCAAAGGATAGTGAGACTTTTATTTAAAAAAATCTTGGGGTACTATTTTATATAAACAGAAATAAACAAGTCATTATATAATAGGATAGAAATCACAATGATAACCAACTTGAAGTTTTCTCTAAACAATACACTTGTATTTGAAAGATATGACCTAACTAGCACAATATGATAGGTCTCATGTAAATACTTACAGTTTATAACCATCCCACTAACTCATTGTTTGAATGAGGTTTCATAAAGAAGAGACATACTTTTTATAATGGATATTATAAGGCTTCAGGGTAACATCTGCATGTAGATTTGAAGTAAAACCAAAGACGTGATTTAGAAATTTTTTTCTCCTTTTTTGACACTGTATATTAAACTGGTAAATGTGATATTCATTTTTTATATTCTGAAAAGTCATCCATTCTGTAACCCAAAATAAGCCAAATATGCAACATTCCTGCAGTATATTTGACTTTTGCTAGAAAGATTATCAATATTGAGGCAAAGTGAATTGGTTGGTAAAAACATTGGTCTTTGAATCAGGTTTAAATCCAGCCACAGGTATTTATTAGCTGTGTGACCCTGGACAATTCATTCTGGTTCTTTGAGTTCCATTTCTGAATCTACCAAATGGAAATAATAAAACCTGTAATGCTTACTTCAAAGGGATTTTGTTAAAAGCAAATTACATAACACATGCAAAGCATTTTGCAAACCATAAAGATATTATGCATGTGTTAGGGATTATCAATGTACTATGTCTATCAAGGATTCTTAAACATTTATAGCCAAATTCAGTACAACCTTCTTGAGCCTTATGACAGATACGATCATAGAATAACCACTTAAAGTCTCATGATCCAACTTTCCTCATTGGTAAAATAAAAGTTATGTCTTTTGGACTATCAATTAATCAAGCAATCAAAAAACATTCATTTAGTAGCTATTAGGTGTCAGGTGATATATTAGGCACTGGGGATACAAATTTGAAGAAAAAGTAGAAAAAGAAACAGTTCTTGCCCTCAAGGAGTTTACCTTCAAACTGTAGGGATGAGATGAGCATAAATATTCACATGGAAAATATATCAGAACATGAATTAACTGAAAGTTCAAGTCTGGTGTATTTGTTCAATATTCTCTTTGTGAAGAGAATAATTCTTCAAAGCTTCCTGTATTCATGAGGGGAGTAGGTGGCATTATAGTTTGAGAGAGACCTAATTCTTGCCGCAAGTGTCAAGAAAGAAAACATGCAACTCCAAGGTGTCTTCAGGGAGAGATCCAGGAAAAGAAAAGAAATGTAGGAAGCCACAGACATGTAGAAGTGTTAGGTATACAACATGTCCCTAATTTCCAGTTTCCAGAATTGGGGGAATTCTCCCCTTCAGTTGAAAGTATTCTCTTCTTAGTTGACCTGAAATACCCTATTCACAGCAGAAGAGCTCATTCATTCTGTATTGTCTGGTAAAAACTAATCTATGCAATTTCTTTTACTTCTGTTTACTATCTGCTAAGATAAATTGGTTTGTTATCTATACATTTTGTGTGATCATGTTTTTAGTAAAAAGTATTTGATAGGAGAGGAGTTGAGCTTCCACTTATAGCCCGGACATTTCTTTCTCTTTAAGTGGTAGCAATTGTGAAAGTGTTTTAAATCTAAGATCGAAATAATTCTTCATTGACTAACAAATACTTATAGTGCCTGATAGATATAATTATCTTCTGGTACCCCTTCTAAGAGATGAGTAGCCAGTCTCATAGGCCCAATACCCTCTTCTCCCTCATGTAGGAACCAAAGTCTCCCTTAGAGATAGATGGATAAGAATCCAGAGATATTCATCCATACCCCTTCATGGGAGGCATGGATGCATATCTAGAAACACACACAAGCACCTTTCACATATAAAATAATTATTAGGTAATTCTGGGAGAGATGCTTCTAAAAGAGGGGGTAGGAGAAACATAAAGGGTTTCATAATGAAAGTTCTGTTTGAGCTTCTTCATGAAGGAAAGTAAGAATTATAAAGAGATGGGGTGAGAAGGAAGTGTTTTCTAGATACGAGAGTAAGCCATTGAAAAAGGATGGAGGGGTGTGTGTGTGTGTGTGTGTGTGTGTGTATGTGTGTGTTCGTATGAACTCATGAGTTGCTAGATCACACAGCAAAGAGTGCTGCCCTTGGTATCAAGAAGTTTGATTACCTTCTTGAACACTTACTAGCAATGTGACTCTAGGCATATCATTTAATTTAACTCTCAGCCTCAGTTTTCTTTTCTGAAAAATGAGATGAAAATAGTAGCACCTAAATCATAGGGTAGTTGGGAAGATCAAATCCAATAAGATAATATGTGTACACAACTTTGCTAGCTTTGAAGTGCTATACACATGTTGTTTTCATTGCTATTATCATCCTAAAGGCAATAGGCAGCCACTGAAGTTTACTGAGTAGGGGAAATGGCATGCTCAGGACTGAGCTTTAAAAGGAATTGGGATCTCTGAAAATGATTGGAGGGAAACTAGTTAAGAAGCCATTACAATATTACTTGCAATAGATAACTGGGTCATGAACAAGGATGGTAGTGGTATGAGTATAGATGAAGAGATATGTGAGAGTTGCTGTAAAGGTACAAATAACAAGATTTAACAAGTGAATGGTAGGTGGTGGTAGACAGTGGGTAGGCAACGATAATGCTGAGATTTCAAATCCTGGAGACTAGAGCAGGGGTGGGGAACCTGTAACCTCAAGGTCACATGTGTCTTTCTATGTCCTTAAGTGTGATCCTTTGACTGAATCCAAACTCCAGAAACAAATCCCCTTAATAAAATGATTTATCCTGTAAAACTTAGACTTAGTCAAAAGGCCACACTCAAGAACCTAGGAGGCGACATGAGATCTTGAGGCCACAGGTTCCCTACCCCTGGACTAGAAGGATGATAATATTCTTGAATTCAATACAGAAGTGTGGAAGAGAAATGGAGGTTAGAGAAAGATTATGTCTTCTTTCTGTACACTGTGAATTTGCAATATCTATGGGATATTCAGTTTATAATATCCAACAGGTGGTTGGACTGGAGGGACCCGGAGGTCAAGAGAGAGAATAGGACTGGATACAGAGACCTGGGAATCATATTAATGGAAATACTGAGGTGAATGTGAATAGTGAATGTGGATAGGAAAGAGAAGAGGGCTTAAGATTCTTCACTTAGCTTCAGTAAGTGAATGTGATATTTAGTCATTTCCCATGAGATATTATGGTTAGTTTCCATCTCCAAATACATCATAATTCCCCATGAATAAGCTCATTATGTGAAATAGCATCATCATGTTGTTTTATTCAGCTTTGATATTTGACACCTGCTTAGTACATTCAGTTGCTTCTCCCCTCCAATTGGAGGGATAGGAAGAGGAACAATAAATTCCTCCCAAAGTCTTCATAAAAGATTCTGAATTTTCCAACTCATTTCATTTCCAATCAGCTAAGCTGCTTGGTTTCGACTCCATGCCAGGTGTCTGTACCCCCTCTTTTCATCTTCCTTTTGTGTGTTATCTTCCCAATTAGATTGTAAGGTCCTTTAGGGCAAGGACTGCATTTCTTTCTATTAGTATCCTAGTATAGTGCCTAAATAAGCACTTGTTAATTTGTTTCACTTGTGTCTGACTCTTGGTGGTTTTCTTAACAAAGATTCTGGGGTGATTTCCCATTTCCTGGTCCACAAAATATTACAGATGAACAAACAGAAGCAAGCAGGGTTAAGTGATTTGTCCAGGATCACATAGCTTGTAAACTTCTCACACTGGATTTTAACTCCAGGCTGGAAATCTGTCCACTAGGCCACATACCTACTTATTGACTATTGTTACCAATGATCAACAAGAAAAAGCAACTAAGAATGGGCATTTACACACATAAAAGAAGAACCAAGAACATTTTCAGAAAAGAGTCAGAGAGGAAAGAGTATCTAGGAGAGGGGCTTAACAGTATTTAATTCTGCAAAAAGGTCAAGCAAAACAGGAATTTAGAAAAAGCCATCAGGTGTGTCAGTTAAGAGATTGTATAAAACTTTGGAGACAGCAGCTTCAGTTAAGTGAGGAACTCAGAAAGCATATTGTAATTGAGGGTAAAGAGAAGATGAAGCAATGGGAGTATGCATTTCTTCTTTCTTTCTTTCTTTCTTTCTTTCATTATTTCTTTTTTTCTTTCTTTCTTTCCTTTCTGCCTTCCTTCCTTCTTTCTTTCTTTTTCATCTTCTTTCTTTATCATCTTCTTTGTTTGTTTCTTTCTTTCTTTCATTATTTCTTTCTTTCTTTCTTTCCTTCCTGCCTTCCTTCCTTCTTTCTTTCTTTTTCATCTTCTTTCTTTATCATCTTCTTTGTTTGTTTCTTTCTTTCTTTCTTTCTTTCATTATTTCTTTCTTTCTTTCTTTCCTTCCTGCCTTCCTTCCTTCTTTCTTTCTTTTTCATCTTCTTTCTTTATCATCTTCTTTCTTTCTTTCTTCCTTCCTTCCTTCCTTATTTATTTGTTCATTTATTTATTTGCTTGTTTGTTTATTCCTAGGAAAGCAGGGGCAATAGGTTGAGCAGTTTGTTGAATCAAGTGAAGGGTCTTCCAACACTTTAAAATGTCTTCATCCCTCTCCAAGTTGCCCTGCTGACATCCCCACAGGAATTTTTCTATTCTTTACCATGCAATAGAAACCTTTTCCCTATGAAAGCTCTCTTCATCCTTCAAATATTTCTTGAATAGTGCAATTATTCTCCACCTTTCAGTCCTAACCCTCTGATTGGCTGTTTCCTCTAAAATTTTCCAATTTAAAAATACTCTAAAAATGGCTTCATCAGTCCTCAGGATGCACTGCTGATTCATCTCCAAATAAATTTCTCTATGATTTCTGAGTATCTGTTCTTTGCCCCCTTTCAACTTCCTTTTTTTGTGTTATCTTCCCCTAATAGGATATACACTCCTTGAACACAGAAACTGTCTTTCCTTCAGCTTCTATTTGTATTCCCAACATTTAGCCAATGCCTTCCAAATACTAAGTCCTTACTAAATACTTCTCCACTGACTAACTGGCATAACTTCAGGGACAGAACCAGTTAATAAGGCAAAATTGCAGACTTTCTAATAATTAAATTCTGTGACTATTAATCTGCACTCTAAAAAATAGTGTTGATAATCTAAAAGAGATTTAAAATTTCCTTATTAATGGACATGTCAAAAAGCCATGGGAATAGTACTTCAATATCTTGAGTGCCATTAGAATATGCTTACTCCTTAACATACATCTAAATCAGAACCAGATATCCACACCAACACCACCCACCCACTGGAAATTTTGTCACCTTCATATGTACATGTCTTGTAACATTTTGAATTTTCAAAGTAAATCCTACAACTTTATTTTTGTTCTCTGTTATTGTTGTTGTTAATTCCTTAATTGTAGAAATTAATTCCACCAATGTATATCGACAACTATATATACTTTCTAATCTTAGATAGATGCCTAGGGCTTTGAAAGTTTAAGTAACTGGCACATGGTGACATACAGCTTATTTATGTTAGAGTCAGAGGAGGAATCCAGGTCTTCCTAGTAACTCCAAGACCAGCCATCTGTCTACTATGGCAACATTCTCATTCTCTTTGTTGCCTCTCCATGATCTTATTGATTAGTTATAAAATAAATACCAACTTGCCATAAAGAATGGAATTTTCTGCCTTTAATAAGCATGCATTGATGATGTAAAGGGAATATAGTATAATTGGGAATATTTTAGAGTTGGTATCATTTCATATACTTTTATATCCGACATGTTGTTTCTTAGGCTGCTGCCTAGACTGCTACCCAACATTTTACTTTATATTTGGAACTGGTTTATGACAACAACCCTCCCACCAAGAATCAGCCACTTAAATATTCATAATCTTTGTTATGTGTTTTAGAGGAGGAAGCTCAGAGGGGTCTATGGATAGATTTCAAGTAGTCTATGAACTTATATCAGAAAAATATATCATTATTTTATTAGTCTCTAGCTTGGCATTTCATTTGGTTATAAAAAATATACAACAAAGCACAATAATGTTAGTAGTACCTGTTACTTTGTCACTAATAAAATCACAGATATTTTAATATCAAAATACAGTTGTTATAGATATCTTGAGATATTATTTATGCCTGTCATTAGTTGAAATTATTATAGGTATTAAACCTGCTACAAGATGACATGTAATCACAATATTCCTGAGTATAGATGTTTATGCAACAGAGCTGACAGACTTTTAGGGTCTAAATGATTTGCTAGACAGTCAAAGGGGTTCATGCCACAGTAAAAGTTTAGAACCCCTGCTCTAAAGACTGCTCCCCCTTCAGGTACTAAAGCTAATAAAATATTGAAAAACTTAACAGATTTTTTAAAAGAAATAATAACATAGAACCTAGTAGAAATAGTCCCTTTCCCCTTTTTGGTGACCTCTCTTTCATGTATGTATGTGTATGTATATGTATTTATGTATATACATCTACATACATCTATATATACATATATGCATGCGTATATATAAAACATTTTCATAACATAGTAGAATAAAAAGATGATTCTACATGAAATTGCAAATCTGCTACACACAACTCGCTATTCATTTCAAATATACAACAAAATTATTATGCAATTTATTTTTTTTTCTTTTTCTTCCCTCTCCCCCACCATACAGATAGCTACTATTAGACACAAATGGATAGATAGATAGAGATATGTATGTGTGTGTATATGTATATATGTAAAATTATTCTAGACAAACTTCTATTTATCAATTCTTTCTCTGGATACATATAATGTCTTTCTACACATGTCCTTTATAGTTAACTTGATATTTATAATACACAAAATAACTTATTTGCTTACTGTCTCTTGGTGGTGATCTCTATCCAGGAACTTCTAGTCAACTCAAAATTAAGCACTTGGTTTTAGTCCAGCATCTGTTTAGTGTTCTCCAGGACCTGAGAAAAAGAGGCAGCTTTTCCTTGATGTTTAGCTACTTCTCTCTGAGGTACATCCCTCCCCACACGTCTACTGTTGCTGTGGCCTTCACTCCAGGCATCCCACTCTTGGACTAGAGTTTCTCATCTGCAACATAGCCATTTTCTTCTCATTTTCTGTATAACTGGGAAACAATCTTAGATACAACAAGCACAAGATTTTGTACCCCTGCAGCTTAAATGATCACTTAGTGAAGCTTCTCCAAGACAAATCCCATGTTACTTACAACTGACTTGAAATCTATCACACCATCAACATCCTAAAAGTTCTTTATCTGATCTGTCTCCTACAAATTTGGAGGGATCAAATTAATAACTGATCTGCTGGGTGGTAAACTCAAATTCTCCTACTATATAGATCCTCAGACTTGCGTCCTCCCTGGAAACTCCTGAGTTCTTTGTGGGAGCTTTTTAGTGGGAAGCTCCATTGTGATCATGCTTAACCTGCTCAGGACAAAGCAAAGTGGGAAAGAATTGCTCAAATGAGCCTGCCCTCTGTTTAATGCATGTGCCTTCAACTTTTTCTCTGTCTGTGGCAAGCAGGAAGATTAGAAGACAGGTCCCTATCTTGTGGCCCATTATATACAGAAGAACCATCCAATAATGACTGTAGCAAAGACTTTTCTATGAATGAGGTTCAACTGGAATTTGGTTATCTTCAAATGTGACCATAACTCTGAATACGTCAGTGTGGTTCTGCATAAACTCTTGCAAACTGCTTCATGTTCCAGTTACAACTGATGGTTGTTAAAACAAGAAAAAAATATAGAATCTCATTTAACTGGGTAATTCTAAATTAAGTTTTTTGAAAAAGGCATTGGATTTGTATAATTAACAAAAATTGATTTTCCTTGAATACCCAATGAGTAAAAAATAGCATGTTATATCCTTGTAAATATGTGTGGCATACATTTTTACTATTAGCTCATATCCATGTTTTAAAAAGGAATGTAGTAATCTTTTTTAAACAACAAAATCCTTTTTATAACCAAAAAAGAGGAATAAAAAATGGACAGTAATGTTATAATACCTAAAGACAGAGTACTTTATTCAACACATACCTATAAAATATAAGATTATAGCCGTTATATTAATATGAATAATTTAGTTTTTCATCTTTAATTACTGCCTGGTTTATAATATTAATTTTTATTTCTATAACTTTTTTAAAGTTTTTCAGCTGTTGATATTTGCTAATTTCTCTCAAAAATGAGATAATCAGATTTGAAGGCCTAGGCAAATATAGTTTCTAGTAATTTCTCCATTTTAATAGTTCTAGATTTGTGTCTTATTAGCACTATTAATCCTTTTTTAAGAGTTATGAAAATTAAAAGTAAAGGATCTGCTCCAAGAACATGACAACGCATATAATGAATCCAGAAAAAAATATAGACAGAGCTATGCTAATTGATGATAAATGAAGTAAACTGAACCAAGAAAATAATATTTACTATGACTACAATGATTTAAATGGAAAAGAAAAAAACTGCATAAGAATCAAAACTGAACTATTTTTAAATATATTATAAAGGATAAACAAAATTATAAAGAATAAGCATGACTCAAAAGAAGAGAGATAAGAAAATGCTTTCCCCCTATTCTTTGTAGTGTTGGGAGATGCACAAGTGCTGTATATTACACATATTTTCGTAATTTTTTGATGTATTGCTTAGTTGTGTTGATTTTTCCCTCTCTTTTCCTTTTTTTCCCCATTGGCTTTCAAAAATGCCATTATATTATTTCAATTTTCTGAGGAAAAAAAGAGAGAAATTAGAGGAAATTATGGTGAGGTAACAATAACAAAGGGCATCATTAGAATCACTTAAAAAGGAAGCATCAAAGATTTTATTCTGTTCTCTAATATAGGAAATTCATCAATAAAATCCCATTTCTTAATTTGTTTGTTGTTTTAAGTAATTGGTAATTTTGTGTTCATATTTTGGAATGAGGTTGAATTATTCAGATATTAGAGATTATTACCTTTTAACAAGAAGAAATTTCCAGTGCAAGTCTGGATAATTGAAGTCTTTTGTTATTATTTTTTCATGACTCTCTGCCAGGCATATGTAACAACAACGTTACTAGCACTTGCTGTAGAGGTTTAAGATCAAAAACATCAGCACACAAAATGGCTGTTAGCACAGATTCTTTGATCTGCTTTTCTAAGGAAAGCAACTTAAAGGGGTTTACAATCTCACTTTAATTAAACGATATATATGTATATATATATATATATATGTGTGTGTGTGTGTGTGTGTATATATATATATATATATATATATATATATATATATATATATATATAATATATATATTTCACTTAGTTCCAAGGGAAAAGCTAGCATCCTGAACTCCAAAGCAAACACAAACAAAAATTCCAAGCATAAATTATAAATATAGCAAAATAATCACAAATCAACAGACAGGGTTCTAGCTGTCTGACCAAAGCTATACATACATATTTGCCAGAGAGAGAAGCACTGATATCTGGGTTTTCCAAAGTAGTGGAGGGGGGGGGGGATGGAGTGTTGCTGCTGTTAACAATGGCTAACCAGAGTCTAATCTGGTCAAAATCACACAACACTCTTCCAGTGAGTAAGAGCCCCAAACAAAATGCTAATCTCTGAGTTTATACACCCTTCTTGGGGCACGAACTGTGGGCCTGGGGCTTAGCACCTAGCAAGACTTCATCAGCATTCTAAAAGAGAAAAAATTTTTTAAAAAGTCCCACCTTAATTACCATTACAGCATATGGTCTGTTTTTCAAAATATTCATCAACTTCTATCTGTCCAAGTGGTCTGTAGAATACACTAATGACAATAATGTAGTGTTCTGAAGTTGTTCCTGTTCCTGGGTCATATTTTAGGATTGTATTGAGCCATGGAACAATATAGGTCCTTCTCAATGAGATTCATAGACAATAAAAATTCATAGCATTTGGCTTAGAAATAAAGATATTAAAAATGGTGTAGTGGAAAATTATATGTTCCCTCATCCCAAATGATATTAATTTCCGAGCTAACCCCTTGTTTTACTTTATCAGTAAATATGTCATGGCAGACACCACAGATGAAAAATAATCTAGGAGTAAAATTTAATAGGAGGAGGAGAGCAGGTTGAATTACAGTGCTGAATTTTTTCATTTTTACTTGTCCCAACTTTCTCCATGACACTAAACACTTCCTTTTTTATTATCAGTATCTTCCCTGTAATTCTACATACCATGAATAACACACATATATTTATGTATATGTGCATAAGCAACATATGAAGTTATTCATAATAATGAATAAAAACCAATCACAAGATTTATGGGTGATAAGTGGAAAAGAGATGAATAAATATTTATTAATTGAAAAAAATAAATGAAACATTCATATAAGTTGATTCAATTAATTCAATTAAGTGAAAATGATTTAGTCCCCAAAAAGTAATTTGGTCTAATGAAAACACATCTCAAGCAAATTCATGGAAGGAAATTCAAGACTGGGAAGATAACCATCAATAAATGTTTCTTCTGATTTCTCATGCTTCAAATTATATCTAGAAGATAACTATTTGAGACTTTTTTGGTTTCAAAGAAGTAATATTTAAGGGAGGTCTCAACTTTTATTTAGTGCATTAGAGATCAGAAGAGTATAATAACAATATTTACATTCACATACACTCATACCATAAAATAAATAGCTTTTTCCTTTGGATGCTCCTATTTCACATCCATAAACCCCAGGGTAGATTTATGGGACCATTGTTCTGAGAGTTCATTAAAATATGGTTATCACAATATGTTTGCTCAAATATTTGTTGAAAAATGGTCAAAAACCCAAGTTAAAAGTCCCTTCTCTGGAAAGATTCAATTTCTTAAAGTAATTGGCTGATTGAGTTCTAAAGTATGTGGTAGTGAGTAGGAAGTCAGGCTTTGATAGGGCCCCAGAGTAGACAGGTAGAGTACTGGGGATATTTAAAAGCTATCATGTGTACCCTGGAAGTAGGTAGTGAGAAGGAGCCCCAGAGAAAATGTGTAACATTGAAAAGTAAGGATAAAAGGTATTATGGTTTAGTAGACACAATTCTAAATTCAGTGCCCTCTTAGTTCAGGTATGATACTAAGACTGAGTGAGGAACTCATAAAACATTAAATATTTAACAAAGGAAGAGGTTTTCTCTGCCTTGACAAAGCAAAGGTATGCAACAAGGCACTTAGTTTCTCTGGATGTGGACTACCCAAATCTCCATCTGAAAGCACGTCTAGTCAGTTAGTGATCAGAGTTATAGATTCCCTTGGTGAAAGGCACCCCACCAAGTCTGAAAGCTAGGTCTTTTATGCCCTTAGCCCAGGAAACTGCATCAGGGAACCTGGAGTCAATCGAGTTTCACAGGGAGAAGAAGCTGATTCAAGATATCACTGTTTGTAATAAACATGAGAAATATTTGCTTAGTGTCCTATTTTGTTTAAGACCACTTCTGAACACCACAAAATTAATCTCCCACATCCTTTTATTCACTCTATTCTAGTGGAATCATGCATTTTAAAAACCGCACTGTTATAAGCTATTGGATCACAGAATTTAGAACTAAAAGAGATCATAGAGTTTATTTGATCCAGCACATTCATCTCAAAAATAACGAAGTTACTATTAAATAAATGACTGAGAAGAAATGAAGGGAAAGAAAGAACAAAAAAAATGATGCTACAGAGACATATCATTTCTGGCTGTTCTGGGATTCAAATGTAATTGTGGCACAGGTATATTATCTCACTATTATGTGCCCCAAATGTACTGTCATACATATACACATATACATGTGTAAATGTATATTTATATATGGCTGTGCATGTATACATTTGTACACACATATACATAATGCATCATATAATATATATGTCTTGTGTGTATATACATACATATACATACATACATATATGTCTATGCCTGTGCATGTATATACATGCATACAAATGTATATATGTATCTGTGCATGCGTAAGCATTCACACACATGCATATAAGTCATGCATGTAAACACATGTGTATATGCACATGTACATACAGAAACACATGTGTATATGCATACACATGTATGTGTGTACACACATATATACATATGCATGAACACATATTCACATACATTATATATGTGTGTATGTGCATGTATAAGTGTATGCATGTATGTGTATACACACATACATATACATGTACATGTATACATACACATACATGCGTATGTGTATGCATATATACATATATGTATATATGTGTATACATATATACATGCACACACAGATATATATATATATGTATATATATATATATATATATATGCATAAGTGCATTTCTATGTTTCTATTGTATTGATACAGTAGCCTAGCTGCATCTGGTCATATCAAATTATCTAAAAATAAAGGCACAAAATAATAGCAATAATAATAGCAATAGCTAGAGGAAAGAAAGAAAAGTAATTCTCATAGCCCCTGTCCATTCATCATCATCTTCTTCTTCATCATCATCTTGCTTTAATGGTAAACTATTAAGACCATCGTGTTAAGACTGAGCAATGTACATTGGGAATGGCAACTTTAAACCCACAGATTATCTGCTTGTCTCTTTATCTATGTGTCTTTCTACCTATCTGTCAAATATCTACAATATTTCTATATTGTTGCATGTTTTCATGTATATATGCAGACATTTCTTATAGTTACTTCCTTTATTAGGTAATAAATAATAATCTAAATGCAAAAACATAAACCCATTCGGTCCTATAGGCCTCAGTATTCTGACCATCTCCCTTGGCCACTGAGTGATCTTTCTGCTCTGAGATCAGATCAGTACTGATTATAACAACAGAAAACTCATAATTGGCTTAGAGAGATTGGAATATTGACACTCTTGCCTTGAATGTCCACTTATCTGTGAACTCACATTAATGTTCCAAATTAAGTCCTGAGGGACCTAGGTCCCTAATAATCCGTTCAAGTCCTTTCCCCCAAACTCTCTATCTCTTAACACCTTAAAAGCCCAGGAAGAAACTATATACTTTTGGCTTATACAGTAATTATTCCCAAAAAGGAGAATAAAAAGTTCCTCAATCTAAAATGTGGTCCATGTGTAATAACATAGCTATTTATTTTCTTTGTACAAAAAAGTCCTACAAACCTAAGGCTTTAATATACGCATCAACAAAGACTAAACCATGATCAAGGAATGTATAACTCAAATTATATTTTTCTAGGAGATGATCCCTTAAACATTAAATTTGATAATATTTATTGAGATTATTTCATAAGCATTTAATTTTTACCTTGTTTCAGGACTTCCTCAAAGTCCATATTTTCCAGTTTTTCATGGCTTATGCTCATTCTTCTGCTCATACTACATAAATGTTTAATGAATTACTTACATAGTTTGTAATTTGAAATTTTATTGAAAAAGTGAGCCTACTAAATGACGAGGAAACAATTTCATTCTCCTGCCATTGTCTACCTTCTCTGAGAAGGGAGGAGTTGAAAAAACTTCCTTCTACTTCATAGCCATCAATAACCAATGGACCTGTGTGGATTTTCCATGACTGCTATTTTAGCAGTGTTTCTTATAATAATCAGAAATCTCAAATTTAAAAGATGTTTGAAGTTAAATATTCTTAAATTCTTGTACTCAGAAATTGTTCCTTCATCATTTAGTATGCTCACTTCTTCAATAAGATTTCAAATTACAAATTATGTAAGTCATTCATTAAATATTTATGAAGTACGAGCAGTGTGTACAAGGTCCTGGATGAGATTGGGATAGGTTAGTGGCTGGACCTGTGATTTCACTGATATAGGAAGCTCTCAGATAAAAAAAAAACCCTCTGCCAACACGGTTTGTCACCTTCTCTGTAACTTATAGTCTTAGAAACTTGCCTAGAGTACTGAGAAGTTGTGGCACCCCCAGCATTTCCATGACAGTATGTGCCAGAAATAGATTTTACTTCAGGTCATTTTGACTCAAAGACTGCCTCTGCCCTGAAACTGTACTCTTTATTGGTTATTCTCTTGTCTGGGACACATTTCAGATAAAAACCCCATCCATGGACTGGACTCACTCACTGGATATAGAGCCTACCTCCCTGCCACTTGTTATACCCTCCCCCAACTCTTTCTTTCCATTTCATTTCTAAGTTCCATTTGTGTGTTGTCTTCTGTTGTTGGCTTCTTTGTTGAGCTACTTCAGGGTAGAACCTGCCTTTTTTGTATCCCTAGATAATAAATAATAATAATACATGAGTACATAAAAAGCGTATACATGTTGCTTCCTTCCTTCCTTCCTCCCGCAACCCCTCTCTCTCGCTTTCTTTTTTTTTTCCACTGCATGATACTGTCCTCTGATAAAGAGAAAGAAAAATTAGAGTGCAATCTATTTTAATGAAACTGACAATATTATATGAAACTAACAATAATAAAAACTAACAAAATTTAAATTGTACTTTTAATGCTTTATAATAGGTAGGGATACAGAGTAGATAGAGAGATGGCCTCCTGGATTCAAATTTCATATACTGTGACCCTAGGTCATACTAAATCTCTCTGGGTCTTCTATAGCTCTCTTAGTCTGTAAGAAGCAAATGAGATGCTGACTTGCCTTAGTAGACTCATTCTTCACACTTTCCTAACTTAACATTTCCCTATACCAATACAATCACAAACACAGTAAAAATCCCTTAAATTCATATAGTATTTGATCTTGAAAACATCATGTGAGGTGAACACAATAAATCTGGTACCCTCTGTGCTCCCTACCAATGGAGATTCAGTGGTGGAGTTAACATATATGAATTGATAAATGCATTTTATGGTCTTGAACCTGGACTCAAAAACACCAGAGTTGGAATCCTGCCTCATCTACTTTTTAGGTATTTCTCTGGGTGAATTTCTTAGTTCTGATCAGCCACAGTTTCTTCAATTGTAAAGTGGTAAAGCACCTCTAAAATTTGCCTCATGATACCGTTATGATGAACAAATAGAATAAAGATTGTAAAGGATATCACATATCTCAAAGCATGTTTATAAATATTAGTTATTACTAGTTTTAGTCTTAATTTAATTTTAATTTCAATATTTATTACTCAACAGGACTATTAAAATATTGGTAGAGAAGATAACAATTCCAATTCCAAACATTCTGGAAAAATTATTTGTTATAATGACTTCAAAAAGTCAATATCTTTTGATCCAATGAACTCACTTTTAGGCATATGCACTAAGGCAGTTGAAGACAGAAAAGATCCATGTACACCAAAATTATACATAGTCATAATTTTTTATTATAGCAAAGAAATGGAAACAAATAGATGCACATTGTTTTTAGAATCGCTAACTAAACTATTTTACATAAATATAAGGGGATTTTTATCATACCTTAAGACATTATGAATATGAAGCTTTAGGGGAAACAAAATGACATGAAGTGATGTATAGAGAATTACATGAAACTAAAAACTGAGAAAGTAAATAAAAAAAAAACAGCGACAAGTAAACAACATCTGGGAAGCATATAATTAGGCAAACTTGTCCCTGAAGAGGAAGAACAAATGCTCCTTTCTCCCCATCTTTTTAAACATGGACTATGGGTAGGGAAAGGGCAGCTAGGTGGCACAGTGGATAGACTGTTGGGCCTGGAGTTAGGAAAATTCATCTTCCTGACTTCAAATCTGGCCTCAGGCACTTACTAGCTGTGTGACCATAGGTAAATAATCTAAACCTGTTTGCATCAGTTTCTTCATAGGTAAAATGTTCTGGAAAAGAAACAACAATCCACTGCAGCATCTCTCCCAAGAAGACTGCAAATGGAGTCACAAAGCTGGACACAACTAAAAAGAATTAAAATTAACAATAAAAATGGATTGGGAAAACTGAATATAAATGTCAAGCCTATTTTTGATTTTCATTGAATTCCTAGGAATTGTTCCTTTCATTGTGTTATATCCTGAGCACTTAGGACGTTGCTTGGCACACAGCAGTTACAAATGTTTCTTTATTAGTTTCTTTTTGTTTTCATCCTTTGTTAGATGAAATAATTCATTTGGTTGTAAAAAAGGGGGTTGGTACACTAGGAAAAAATAATGATAAGCATAAGATACTCCCTAAAATTAAAATAACAATCTAAAATGTCTTTTACCAATTCTTGTTCTTTCAAATTTTCTGGATATAAAGTGAGCAGTAGTGATATCAGTGTAAAAAACTTTCTCTATGGTATGTGAAATCAAAAGGCGAGATGTTTTTATGTGTCTTTGTGTTTGTATGTGTGTGCGTGTGTGTGTGTGTGTGTGTGTGTGTGTGTGTGTGTGTATTTCCCTCCTGAAATAAGTGTATTTAGTTTCCTTCATGATCTTGCCTCCAGCAAGGCAGCTGCTGATGGCTCTATGAATTGGCCACTAAAACTGTGTGAAGCCAATATCAAACTCCAGAGAAAACTGATGATAGAATCTTCTGAATTTTCATCTACAGCCAAGTTCATAACCCAAATCATAGATTTCACTGTAGGAAGAGACTTTAGGTGATAACATTAAGGTTTTCTTCCCAGAGTGGAATCCTACATCTGGCATTTCAAAAATTCATTTTTTTTTTCATAGCTTACTGCACTTTTCTTGGATAGATTGTTGTCTCTGAGAACCTCAATCAGTTCACTTTCAAAAGGTTTCTGTACATGTTTTGACAATGGCTCTCCTAACTACGTTGAGTGCTGAGGGATTATCCAATTATCTAGTGCAAATACACTATTTTTTTAAAGAAAAAAGAACTCACAAATGTATTTTTTTACTATTACTTCTTCAGTTAGCAAGTCACTATTTTTAGTGTCTTTTTGAATGTGGACATTTTAAAATTAACTAAATCAGCCTCGTTTGTGCAATATTTTGTGTAGTTTAATTTTTGGGTGTAGAAAAGTACCTAGACTGTGGTATAAATGCTGTTGGGAACTCCTCCAAATGTAGGACAACAACTGCCTGTAAGCTACATTAGATGTTTGGGGTTCTAAGAGTTTAAGTATATATGTCACTCATCTAGCTTGCCTAAGTCTTCTAATACAGGCTTTCTTTTGACTTTACTATGATGTATCTTTTTGTCCTTAAATGTTTCTAATTCTTTTCCATTTTTAGTATTATACAAAAAATATGTGTTTATAATAGTTTGATTTTTAAAAATGTCATATATTTTTAAGGAAATAGTCTTTAAATATGGTGAAAGACAATTAGCACCTACTTATACTTTAATGTGAGAGTGATGAGGAATTTTGAATGAATGGATTTCTTCCCCAGTTACATTTGAATATTGTGAAATAAACCACCAGATTAATCTAGGAGCAGCTGGGTTTTTTTTAACACAATATGAGTGTGTTTCTATATGTAAAATTTGATTTTTTTTGTTTTCATTTCCTATTTTTGTCATTTTCCCTTATTTCATTATTGTCAAACATACATATAATATATGTCTGTACCCTTTGTATTACTTTATACCACTTTGTGGAATTCATGAGAACCATCTCCTACCTCCTTCCTCTTCTAAGTTTATATTTCATTTGCTTTTGGGGCATATCTGAGGAATTGTTTTAGCATCATCAATCATCTTTGTAATTATAATCATCACAATCATCACCATCACCATGACCATGAGCACCATACTTGTCATCATCATTTTTGTTTTGTCTTCTGTACCTGCACTAAGTGGTAAAATTTTTACCTGACTGTATTTGTTCTTGTTTAACTTTTTTTTCAAAAATGATGCATTTTAGAGCATTTTTAGGTCAGTTTGTGGGGTGGAGAGAAGCTTGGCTTCTCTAAGTCCCAAGATGCCTCCATTTTCCCACAATCCTCTATATCTAAATTCAGTACATGATTTTTGGAGGGCATAAGTGGGTATTCCTCATAATGGATTGTGTACTGATAGAGAATTCTGTGCAAACCAGTGTCCTGCAGCACTATATTGCTAAGAATTTGAAACTATAAATATTATTTCCCAGAACTATATAACCAGAGGTATTTTTCAGACCAAGGAGAATCCAAATTTTTCAAGTTCTCAATGTCAGGGCAGATGAGGTTAAATCATTAAAGGATGATCTAGAACAGAATATTAAGAAGTATTAGTATATTTGCTTTTGGATAACCCTCTCAACCTGTGGAGTCTCAAGAGAAAACTAAAGTGCCCCCAATTCTATATGCAAGCATGTGAAAAAAATTAATAATAGCAGAATGAAACTATTATCACCTCCTGGGCCCATGCAAACATGAATATGACATTTTAGTGGTAGAAAAAAATGGAAAATAGAAATCCCCAAGATATTCCAAATCAGGAGTTCACCTTTCTAGTACCATGAGATACTTTGCCAGTCAGATGAAGCCTATGGACCACTTTTCAGAATTATGTTTTTAAGTACAGAAAATAAAATATATGATTACAATGGAAACCAAAATACTGAAATATAGTTATATAAATATTTTCAGTAACCTCATCTTAAGATCATTCTTCTAAAAGATTCACAATCACTACGACAGTTTTTAGAATAATTTTCTATATTTTTGGAAAATTGACTTCTTGTAAAATCTTCCTCAGATAGGTCACTGGAGCATGGTGATGGTCCTGGTTTTTGAAGCCCATTTTGACAGAACACAATCTCTATTTATTTATACCATGCTACTGCTCTAAGAATGCTTTAAATATGTGTCATGACAGATGATTTCATTTGTTTGAAGATATCCTAACTATGTTTGCAGATTCATCACCAATTTGCCTGCAGAATGGTAAATTTTTCAGCCACATTCACTCAAAAAAGAAAAATAAATGTTAAATTATATACTGGGTATGCTCTGTGTTGATTGAGGGCATGCCCTCAGTGATGATATTGCGTGTCTTTGTAGCATTGCAGCAAGTTCTATAATTGAGCTGGATTTTGATATGGACAACTTAAAAAATTGGGAACGGAAAATAAATGAACAAAAAGTATTCATTAAGTACTCACTCTATGCCAAACACTTTGAGAAGTGCTTGCATCACAAATAGAAAAAGAAAACAATCAGTACTCTTAAGGAGCCCGAGCTTTAACAGTGGAAGATAAATCATGTCCTCCAGGGGAAAGAGGATAAAATTGGTCTCCAACAGACTTTAGATCTTACTAGATTCACTCCAGGTATACCCATGAAGACTGACTTGACCTGCAATTCAGGGCAGGGTGGGATGAGGTGGTGGTCCTTCTAGGTGCCAGAATAATTATTCTTAATACTCCTAAAATATAATACAGCATAATGGAAGTGGTGCTGGTCATAAAATCAGGAGAATGAGTCCAAATTATAGCTGTGCCATTTATAGCTATATGACCACAGGCATGTCACTTGAGTTCCATGAGCATTACTTTCCTCGTCTACTGAGTAAGGACAATAAAATGTGTACTACATGCATTGCAGGGTTGCCATAAGAAAACCTTTTGACAACATCAAAGCTGTAGATAAAAAATATGTTGTTGTTCTGAATCAGCAGTGCAAATAGGATTAGAAATCTCTATAAAGTTAAAACAAAAGGATACCAAAAATATTTTAAAATAAAATACTAATCAACAACAGTTAATGAATAAATAAATAAATCTTGTTTAGAAGGACAGTAACTGACATAGATCATGGCATGCTGAATTTAAAATACGACTATACTTTAGAAAAGATAGTGTTCAACCCCAAAGGGCCATTCAAACACATAATATAGATTTGGGGGAAAGGCAACACAATGCAGAGAAGCTAGAAGACCTGGCTATGTGGATTATTGACCAACTATTAGCTCACACAAGTCTGGATCAACATCAAAAGCATATCATTTCATAGGATGGAAGAAGTAGATGTTTTCTGAGACATTTGTTAAAACATTTAATTATTAAACATTTGTTAAGGATCTACCATGAGAAAAATAGTGTGCTGCCCCTGAAGATATAAAAATAACAATATTTTAAACAATACCAATTTTCAAGGAAATTAAATTGTATTGATAGAACAAACTTAGTCTTCCTGAAACTTAGACCCAATTCTCCTGGTTCTCTATTCTTGTACTTTCTTCATCCCAAACTTTACCAAATATAGAAAAGCCCATGTTGTAGAAGAGTTTTACACTCTTCAGGTAGCAGCTATAACATTTATATTTTGAGTGTGGAAAAGAATATCAGTCTCCCAATGACAAACCTTGTCATTAACTTCTTCAAAAGTGAAGGGAAAAAAATTGCTGGATTTATGTCAGGAATTGGATTTGATTAATGTACAGTTGATCATACCTTCATCTTTTTTCCCCTTAATGTTGTTTGGAAAATGTTGGGTAGAGAGTGGTTGAAAATAAAAGCTTAAAACAGTAAAAGTAAAAATGCCCATTTCTTTTACTTATAGGTATTCACGTATGTTAAAAGTTCAATGATTATCTTACTTCTGGAGTGGTTTTAAAAATTCTGTGTGATTTTTACATGTAATGATGTGTGTTCTCTTCATTCTAAAAGAAATATTTAAAATCCATAGTATATCAATAACAGGATGGTGCTTATATGACATCTCTGGGCTGCACATAATGGTCGTCTGGTAAATGTTTAAAAACCAGCCCTCCGGAGGAATTAGGGGTTATACACATGACACACTGTTAAGTCTAATATGCATTGCTAATATTTTGTCACTTACTTTCTTAATTCAATATAATAATAGATCAAATGTTCACATTTAAAAATTTAACAGTCAATTTTCCCAACTTGGTTCAGGCTAGCATATAGGATCTGAGCCATTCTTTTTTTCTTCCAAATTTCTTCACAATCTCATAAAATTTGAAGTTAAGCATAAAACTTGTTATAAAGCTATATACAACTTTAACCAAAAATGTTTGGCTATTTTCCCTTTATCACTGTTAATTTAATTTATTTTTAACAATTTTGACTAGAGCAGTGATTTAATCAATTAAAGGAGTTCCTACTGCTGAACTTCCTCCGTCCATGCAATTCTGCAATTTATCATATTAGAGAGTTACCTTAGGCAATGAGAGCTTAAGTGATTTCTCTGGGTCATACAACGAGTAGGTGTCAGTAGACTGGGCCCAAACCAAGTTCTTTCTGACTATGCCTTGCTCTTTACAATATTGCTCTGCCATTCTTAAAATATTAAAAAGGTGGGGCAGCTAGGTGGTGCAGTGAGTAGAGCACTGGCCCTGGAGTCAGGAGGACCTGAGTTCAAATCCGGCCTCAGACACTTGACACATGTACTAGCTGTGTGACCTTGGGCAAGTCACTTAACCCCGATTGCCCTGCCAAAAAGCAAAAAAAAAATATTAAAAAGGCAAAAACACATAGAGTTAAAAAATACTAAACTTTTTTTCTCTAAGGACATATCAGTAGAAACAGCTTTCTTTTTCTTTCTTGTTAAGGTTTCATCTTCTTGCATTGAGAAGGCTGCTAATGGAAATCACACTTCAGTGACACATTTAAAAATGCAATGCAGTACAAGAAGCATTCATTTAGAATGTATAATTTTCATGGTCTTAAATTGAAGATATAAAAGAATAAACTTAGGTCTAAGTGGATTTATATTCTACTTACTATCTCCGGTGATAAAATATATTATGTCATCATGGAGACAAAAAGCAAATATAAAGTTAAAGGGTTCTTTAGGTAATTTTTTCCTTTCGCCAAACTTTCAAATGGGTAAAAAGATAATCACTACTCACAAACATAAAGTAAGACTATTCACTCCCCAAACCTTACTTCCAAAAACCTAACAGGTGGGCATCGAATACCTCCTGATTAGGAGAAAAGGCAAAATTCATCAACAGTCTAATCAAAGTGAACATGGGGAACTTGATATAGAGAAATCACAGGCTGAACAAAATTGACATATATTAATGAATCATGGAAAGACTGCTGTAGTCACCATATATGAAGAAACATTCTTTAATCTATTTTAAAATACCAGGTTTAATCTTGTGAAATCATTTTTTAAAAATTTACTTTAGAAATAAGCATTTGATGATAATTGAATGCTTAGGTTTATGATTGATGGGTAAACAAGTGAATTCATTAAGCTGTTAGCAATTAGTTCTTTCTTTTGGGGGGGAAAGGGGTTAGTAATTGTAAAAGTAGATATATTTTACTAATATTTCTTTTAAAATCCATACCATATATGGATGCATATGTATTATGTATCCATTTCTGAAAGATCTTCTAAACATAATAAAAAAAAGCTGTGGCAAAATCAAGGAGGTAGGAGAATGTATCCAGTGTAGCAATGGGATATCTATTTCTATGCTTGGAAAGATGACAATACTATGGGTCATAGTCTAAATTCCAGAAAGTAATCACTGAATGAATGGCAGATAGTCACTCTCTATCTCTTGTCAGAAATTACAGCCTTTTCTTCCCCCCTCCCCACAGATAAGTTTCTTTAATAACTGAGCATTTACTATGTAAAGTAACCTTTAGAGCAGGACTTATTCTTTTATATTAAATTCTTTATAATGAAAGCACTACTATACAAATGGCACTTTGCATTTTCATGGCTTTATTGTCTTTGAAATTTCTGTAATGCACCTGTGCTTGAATTTAAAGCACAACTCTAATTTTTACTTTCCTAGTATCCATATTTAGCTTCCCTAAGTATCCAAATACTTTCTTAGAATTCATTTAGGTGTCTCAATATATGGTGATTGACAGAAAGTGTCAAATTGCAAAAGTAAAACCAAAATTATCCCCAGGCTGTGGTGAATTAGAGCAATTACCTGATAGCTTATATATATATATATATATATATATATATATATATATATATATATATATATATATATAATTTTGTGGAAAGGAGTGTGTGTGTGTGTGTGTGTGTGTGTTGGGTAGGAGACCCACATTGACAGTGGCTACAGAGTTACTTAGGCAGAAAGCCCTCAGGGTAAAATAGGAGCAGATGTTCTTATAAACCCTGTTTATAAAACTTTCATCACCCTCCTATCCCTTTGAGATTATCTTCCATTCTTCTGGTGCATGTGTGTACATATTGTGTTATCTAGTTACATATTTATTTTCTTTCCCATTAGAATGTATGATTCTTGAGACCAGGTGCTATTTTTGCCTTTCTTTGTAACCCCAAGGCTTAGTATAATACCTGGCACATTGTAGACACTTAACAAATGTTTATTGACTGACTGGCCAACTGTCTCACTATTCCATTCACCAAGGCAAAATACACTGGACTGTCCCTTGTCCCTTCTGAGGGACACTATTTTCTGAATTATTTTTTTCAATTAAAGATGTCTTAGATTTTTAAAAACATAAATCTGGTCTTAAAATGTTGGAATTAAGGAGAGAAACATAGAGTACAATTTGCATCAGACCTTTTATCCTATTAAGATGAACCTTGAAGGATTCTATTAGATCTTATTTTCTTCATAAACCAACAATAGTGATAAAATCTGACAATAAGTCCATCTATTATCTGGGCTACTTCCAACCTTTACCAACCTTCCTTAAAGTAGTCATTCATCAATAAGAACATACTGCTAAATTTCTTGTTCCTATTCAGACTGTGAAAAGATATCTCCCTGCTTGAGTGTATATCTTGTTTGTGTGATTACTATGGTCCAATGTAAAGATCAATGCTAACACTAGGAAAGAGAAATACATCAGTAGATCACAACTTTTGCTCTCATCTTGTGTAATGATAACGTCTTTCCTGATTACTAGGTGACAAAATATGGTCATAATTTTAGGACTTCCCTCATATTTTTTATGTTTTTAATTGTTGCAAAATATTTAAAGGAATTGAAATAGTGTTGGAAGAGACCTTAGAGGTTTTGTAGTGTCATCGTCTCTGGTTTGGTCATGAAATCTTCCCTCCTCTGTGATGTCATCTATATCCATATCTAATCATGGATCACTTCCACAAAATGGCTGAAAGATATCCAACTTGTTTTTCAAATTTTCAGTTAAGAGAAACTCACAAATATCCAAAGCTTCATATACTATTTTTATGTTGCTATATTTTCTAAGCATATATCTGCATCAGTAAGGCAATAATAACAATACAGATGATAATTGTCAAAATGCCTATGTGTTTCTGTACCACAAAATATATGACAATCTCCTCATAGAAGGCAGAAGAAGTTAACCATTTATTCAGACACCAAAGGACCATAACCCATAAGCCATCTACTCAATCCATCACAGCAGCAAAGAATTTGATACATAATATCACAGCAGGGAGCCTCACCATCCCAAACCTCTCTGTTCCCTGCTGGGGCCTTCCCACAAAACAATAAAAACTTACAGTACAGCTATCACATGTTGGCTCTCTTTCCCTCAGTTCTGTCATTAACAGCCGTAACTGCTCTCTCACAGCCGTAACTGCTCCTGTAACACAACTTCCTTCTCCTCTCATCAGGCTCCTCCCACCACATGTGACTTAGGCTTCCTATGATATAAGCAGGTCACATGGCCTATTAATGGGTAGGAAAGATCTTCAAATCTAAATTGCTATTACAATATCAGACCAAAATCTTTCTCTTAGAAATGTTTATACTCTATAATTGTCTGTGCCTTAAATGCATATGGTTGGAACAACTTTCACATGACTATATTCAAAATCTTACAAAGAGATTATTATCAGTTCTAAGCCTTCTTCAGACTAAAATGTTTTATTTCCAAAATTAATTCTCATATGGAATGTTCTTGTCCTCTATTCCCATTCAATCCTGTGACTCCCATGCTGTGTTGATGGTGTTGTCAGTTTTGTGTTTTTTTGGAATCTTTGCCTTTCAAATTAGTTCTCTACTAGTTTTCTACAAAGTGCCCAGGCTTGGAAGTGTAGGACCTGTATGGCTCATATCAAGAAGCTGAACCTGAACAACCATAGAATAGAAAGATAAAAAGACTGCTTTAAGAATGCACTAACAGATATTCAATCAAATAATGCATACCTGTAGTCATTTGGGAGACAGCATTAGAACTTCTCCACGCAAGATTCACCATAAATTACAAATATATGATGTCACGATTTCTTTTGAAATAGGGCCAGTACACTTGATATGTAGAATAGGATTTAAAAAATATGTAATATGACTTAAGAAATATAATATAGCTAATTCAACTTAGGATTTCTTGCTCAGATACATTTTTCTTGTTTATTTATTTGTATTTTGTCTGTAACATCTTATGAAACATACTGATAACTAATGGAAATTATTGTTATCATTTAAAATAAAAATAAAAAAAACCTTAGGCCACCTTATGCCTTTATTTCTCTGAAATCAACTTCAAGTAATGTCAGTTTCATTTCAGCTGTTAAACATAAAAGATTTGAAATATATCCTAACCTCCTAAGCATATTTTACAACATTTTTGTCTTTACAATTTGTGTCACTGCATTAACATATTCACATAAGACTTCTCAATTAAAAAAGAATAACTTTCCTTTATCATTCATATATGGGCAAAGCTATGAATAGGAAAGGTATAAGGACAAACCTGAAATAATGTAATTTTCCATTTTCTATGGTATTTCAAATTGAAACACTCCCTCTTGCTATGTTGCAGTCATTGGCAATACTTCTGAAACCATTTTTCTTTTATTTCTTGTAAATGATTTGAGTTTGTAATCTGTTACCTGGGCCCTAATTATTCCCTAGGTTCCATGCAAAATGCCACTCAATCATGTGAATTCTGTTGAGTTATTCAATGAAGTATATTGGCACAATAGCTTGAGTGGCTGAATGAATTACATGACGAAAGGACATTAGTACTCATGCCTTTTGATTATGTATGACTAATTTCTTTGAGAGATCCATTTCTCCCTCCTATGATTTCTTATTTTGATATCTTAGCACTTTTTATCCTTCTTTTTCACTAGTTTAGTATTAGCACATTATTGACATATATTTGGAATCAATGTCCTGGGTTTAAAACTCAGCTATGGTGTCAAATTTGTGTGGTACCTATCTAACTATCTACTATCTATCTATTTATCTATCTATCTGTCTATCTATGTATTTATATATATATATATGTATATATGTATATGTGTATATATATATATGTACACACACACACACACACACACACATCTTGTCTACTGTTATTTAACCTCAAAATACTTGAGGTTAGATATCTTGTCTTAGTTGCCTTTTTTGTCTCTAAGCTCCTAAGACAACTTGCAAAGTAGTCAATATTTGAAGAAAGGTTATGGAACTGAATTGAATTGCTGATCAGAATTCTCTTGAGTTAGTTCCCCCATCTTCTAAGCCAACCTTTTGCATAGGAAATACAAATCACCTGTAATTTTAGTTTAATCAAAAAAAAATTAAGATTTATTAATTGCATCTTCTAGTACATACAGAGACGCAAAGCGTTGCAAGTTTAAATGGAAAAAAAAAGATGTTTCAAAACCTTCATTCATTATTAAATGCCTTCCATGTAGCAGGAAGGGGCAATTAGGTGGCTCAGTGGATAGAGTACTAGCCTTAGAATCAGGAGTACCTGAGTTAAAAATTCAGTCTCAGATACTGACTAGCTGTGTGACCCTGGGCAAGGCACTTAAGCCTGTTGGCCTCAGTTCCTCGTCTGGAGCTGAGAGAAGGAAATGGTGAACCACTCCAGTATCTTTGCCAAAAAAAAAAAACAAAACACAAATGGGGTAATGGAAAGTTGGACATAATTGGAACAACTCTATAACAAGGAAAATGTACCAAAAACTGGGCTAGATACTAGAATTATAGAAACAGAAAATGCAAGATTCTTCCTAACTATAAGGTGGAAGAGATAGTATGCATACAGATAAGTCAGTATACATTTTATTCAAAGAAAAAATAATTAAAAGGGTGACTAAAATGAGAAGGTGAGTTGGGATAAGATTCCTGTAGTAGGTAGAAATTGAGCTTAGCTTTTACTAAAGCTAAAGATTTTAGGAGTCAAAGGTGAAGAGGAACTACATTCCAAACATGGGCCTGTGCAAAAGCATGGAGAAGGGAAATAGAACGAGTTACTGAAATTAGGCTGATTTGACTGAAATATAGAAAATAAAATGGGGAGTAATATGTGCTAACCTTAAAAATGTACATCAGAGCCTGATTTTAAAGGTCTTGAGTGATGAGTTTTCATTTGGGATAAATTATCATTTTACTGTTATATTAACAACAAATTATTAAATTGGGCTCCAGGCTTTTCTCTTCAATTTCATCATTAAGGCCCAGTTCTTATTAAGGTCAGTCAACTAATTGAGGAGATTACCCCTGAACCTCAAGGAACATATTCTTCAATCTTGGGCAGGACCACACCCAACTAGGAGACCTAACTTCTGTTTAGAATATAAACAGAATCCTGTCTGGGTGACCTGTTACCCTGGGGAAAGGAGCTCCTGACCTTGTACCCCTCCATTATAATTTAGGGAGTTCCAGCTCATAAAGGAGAAAAACAACTAGAATGTTCTAGATGAAACTGAATTCCTCTGTTCAGATTACTGGAGGCAGTTGAGTCTCTGGATCAAGCCACATTCTCAGCAGTAGGAGGTGAAAAATTTTAGTGCACCTCCTCATTAAATGTCCACCAGTCAGTGTTGAATTTCAGTTGTCAAGGGAATTCCCCTTCAAAGGTTAATTAAGGCTTTCAGGCTTTCCATAGGATGCTTTTGGTTTCTAAGAGAAACCACTGATCATCAATTTATTATTAGCTAGCTTAATTAATAAGCTGATTATTAATTTCCCAAAAACTCTCTCAGGATTTTCCATTCATAACATATTTTATCCTAGAGGTAATAAGAAGCCACTGGTTATTTTATCTGCATCACTGGTATTATATAAATAATAGCTAAAAATAGGAAGTGTGACAATACAATACTCTGGTTTTTGAATAAAACGATCAATACACTTATATACCATGGAAGAGTGCCCTTTTATGCAATCACTTTGGAAAGCAGAAAAATAGTAATATTGATGCTTACTTTGACCACTGTATTAAATGAATTCTTGTTTTAGAATTTTCTTCAGTGTCTTCAACAAATTCTTTAAATGTCCTATTTGATTACAAACATCAATCTTTGATCCTACATGACTGTTGATGATGATGATGATGATGATAGAAATAGTTATAAATCCCTTAGAAAAATAAATTTGATGAAAATTAATGAATAACTTTTTTTAAAAAAGAATTGTTTGGGAGTAAAAAATGAGGGATGCTTCTTAAATGATACACTGGATTTTCTTGTCTGACTCTGAAAGGATTTTAGCAGTTATTTGGATGTACAATTTTAAGGACAATTGTTCTGAAACTTCTGTAAAGTTGTATTACTTTATAATCACTCTTCGAACAAGATAGAAAGGGTTTCAATTAGAGCTGGAAATATTATCTTTCTTTTTAATTTTTACAAAGACACTGGTGTGAGAAATCAAAGGAAGTTAAGGAATTTATCTTTGATTTATTTTTAAAGAATTTTGTTCTGGATTCCTTAAATTATGAAGACCTCTGAAAGAATCTAAGAGACAGAGGTTTTTGATCCCCACATTCAGCATAAATGCAGATTGAGTTTCCAGATCTATTTTCAACTTTTGAAAGACACATTTGCTAAAAGAGGGAGATATGATGAAAAGTACAAGGGAAACTGATATAGGCCACATAACTTTAAGAGAAAATAATGTTTCTGACTTTGGTTTTCCTCAAATGTTGCCATATATCTTGTGTTTTTTTTCACTAAATTTTTGTTTCTGATGCAAATTCTCAAGGGCTATGACTATTTCTTCTTTTCAATTCCACCAAAATTTAAAAAGTATTCAGCATAAGGTAGACTAAGTGACAATACAATCTAGCAGCTTAATAAATAGCTGCCTTCAGTGTATGATATTATGATTTACTGGAGGTGCCTACATGGTACCTGGTATGTCAAAAACAAAAATCAGTTATAAAAGCACAACTATAACATTATAAACAATAACAGTCATCAATGATAATGACCATTTACATGTAGTTGTTAATACTATATTATTAACTGAAATGCTTTGACTAATTATGAATAGAAAAGTAAAATTATGTATATAAATTAAATTTTGGAAAAGGAGCTAGTTTTATAAATGTATTTCTAATGTATACTTCATTACCGATGTCTGTAGTAGCCACATTTTCCCTCTCTAAACAACTTGCAAAGCAATTAATAGTGGCATTGACAGTAATCCTGAAAAACTACTGATAAGTTGCTCAATGAATAGCAAATATAATACAGAGGAAAAACAATCTCTCCTTTCCAAGTATTAACTTTTACTGGATTCATACATATTCCTAAAGCTCTTCATTGTCATCAGATCTTTTAAAAAAGGTGGAATTGCTCTCATATCCATGTGAACTTAAGGTCACAGCCCCTGAAAAAATATCTTTGATAAATGTATGAAACAATTTTTATAATGCAATTTTAGAACATAAGCTATTTCTGTTATATGAATATGATGCCTTTTTATGTGTAAAATGGTATATCAAAGTGCATTTAACTCTAGGCCTTTGATCTTATTGTCTTCAAAATATAATTGTTAGATAAAGTAACATGCACACACACTCATGCATGCATACATGCATACACATATATTCATATTTTTATCTTTTTTTATTTTGAAACTTTTGTTAGCTAAAAAGATAGGTATACTGTTCCCCATAATTAACTGAAACTGAGTAAGTTCCCATGGTGTAGATTAAAGAATCCTTAGATAGAATAATTGGGGGTGTAGGGCAGTATGTGGTAAGGAGAATTGGATTTCCATCTAGGAAAGTTTTGAACATGTAAGGGGCTGAGTGTTTGTGTTAATATTGAAGAGATGGAAAGCCATTACTTAGCCCTAAAGCAGAAGCAGGATCCAAACAGAAGCAAGACCCAAAGCAGAAGCAGAGAAACATATCAAATTTGAAGGGTGGTAACATTTGAGGTCTGGGGATCAGTAATAAGAAACAGTTTTGACAATGAGTTTTTCTCAGTTTTCTACTGTCAAACTTTTCATTTAACTATATTCAATCAGCCCGATCTTCCAACTTTGTACCCGTTAGATGGTCATATATGTTCTCAATGTGGGTGCTTATTTTTTTAATTTATTTATTTAATATATTTAGTTTTCAGCATTGATTATCACAAGAGTTTGAATTACAAATTTTCTCCCCATTTCTACCCTCCCCCCACCACTCCAATATGGCGTATAGTCTGGTTGCCCTGTTCCCCAGTCAGCCCTCTCCTCTATCACCCCCCTCCCCTCTAATCCCCTTTTCCCTTCCTTTCTTGTAGGGCAAGATAAATTTCTATGCCCCATTGCCTGTGTATCTTATTTTCTAGTTGCATGCAAAAACCTTTTTTTTTTGTTTTTGAACATCTGTTTTTAAAACTTTGAGTTCCAAATTCTCTCCCCTCTTCCCTTCTCACCCACCCTCCCTAAGAAGTCAAGCAATTCAACATAGGCCACATATGTATCATTATGTATAACCCTTCCACAATACTCATGTTGTGAAAGACTAACTATATTTTGCTCCTTCCCAACCCATCCACCTTTATTGAATTTTCTCCCTCGACCCCATCCACTTTCCAAAGTGTTTGTTTTTTATTACCTCCACCCCCATCTGTCCTCCCCTCCATCATCCCCCCTTTTTTATCTTCCTCCCTCTTCTTTCCTGTGAGTTAAGAGACCCAATTGAGCATGTATGGTATTCACTCCGCAGGCCAAATCTGCTGAGAGCAAGATTCCTTCATTCCCCCTCACCTGCCCTCTACCCTCCTCCCACAGAACTGCTTCCTCTTGCCACCTTTATGCGAGATAATCTACTCCGTCCTATCACTCCATATCTCCCTCTCTCAATATATTGCTCTCTCATCCCTTAATTTGATTTTATTTCTTTTAGATATCTTCCCTTCATCTTCACCTCACCCTGTGCCCTCTCTCTCTCTCTCTCTCTCTCTCTCTCTCTCTCTCTCTCTCTCTCTCTCTCTCTGTATATATATATATATATATATATATATATATATATATATACACACACACATATATATGTATATATATACATACATACATACACATTTATATATATATATGTGTGTGTGTATATATATATATATATATATGCATATTCCCTCCAGCTATCCTAATACTGAGGTCTCATGAATCATACACATCATCTTTCCATGTAGGAATGTAAACAAAACAGTTCAACTTTAGTAAGTCCCTTGAAATTTCTTTTTCTTGATTACCTTTTCATGCTTCTCTTGATTCTTGTGTTTGAAAGTCAAATTTTCCATTCAGTTCTGGTCTTTTCACTGAGAAAGCTTGAAAGTCCTCTATTTTATTGAAAATCCATATTTTGCCTTGGACCATGATACTCAGTTTTGTTGGGTAGGTGATTCTTGGTTTTAATCCTAGTCCCATTGACCTCTGGAATATTGTATTCCAAGCCCTTCGATCTCTTAATGTAGAAGCTGCCAGATCTGGGGTTATTCTGATTGTGTTTCCACAGTACTTACATTATTTCTTTCTGGCTGCTTGCAGTATTTTCTCCTTGATTTGGGAGCTCTGGAATTTGGTGACAATATTCCTAGGAGATTTCTTTTTGGGATCTATTTGAGGAGGCGAACTGTGGATTCTATCAATTTCTATTTTGCCCTGTGGCACTAGAATATCAGGGCAGTTCTCCTTGATGATTTCTTGAAAAATGATATCTAGGCTCTTTTTTTGATCATGGCTTTCAGGTAGTCCAATAATTTTTAAATTGTCTCTCCTGGATCTATTTTCCAGGTCAGTGGTTTTTCCAATGAGATATTTCACATTGTCTTCCATTTTTGCATTCCTTTGGTCCTGTTTTATAAGATCTTGATTTCTCATCAAGTCACTAGCTTCCACTTGCTCCAATCTAATTTTTAAAGTAGTATTTTCTTCAGTGGTCTTTTGGACTTTTCTCTTTGGGTAATTCTGCCTTTCAAGGCATTCTTCTCCTCATTGGCTTTTTGGAGATCTTTTGCCTTTTGAGTTAGTCTATTTTTAAGGTGTTGTTTTCTTCAGTGTATTTTTCAGCATTTTTTGGGTCTCCTTTAGCTATTCATTGACTTGTTTTTCATGGTTTTCTTGCATCTTTCTTGTTTCTCTTCCCTATTTTTCCTCTATTTCTCTAACTTGCTTTTCCAAATTCTTTTTGAGGTCTTCTATGGCCTGAGACCAGTTCATGTTTTTCTTGGAGGCTTTTGTTGTAGGCTCTTTGACTTTGTTGACTTCTTCTGTCTGTATGTTTTGGTCTTCTTTGTGACCAAAGAAAGATTCCAAAGTCTGAGACTGAATCTGGGTGCGTTTTCACTGCCTGGCCATATTCCCAACCAACTAACTTGACCCTTGAGTTTTTCAGCGAGGTATGACTGCTTGTAGACTAAAGAGTTCTATGTTCCAAGCTTGGGGGAATGTGCCAGCTCTGCCACACCAGCACTCCTCCTTCCCCAAGAATCCCCAACCTGGACTGGGCTTAGATCTTCAGCAGGCTCTTCACTCCTGCTCTGATCCACCACTTAATTCCTCCCACCAGGTGGGCCTGGGGCAGGAAGCAACTGCAGCTGTACTTCTCCTGTAGCTGTGCCACCTCCACTGCCCATGGGGTGGTAGCTGAACTGCGAACTCCTTCCACTCCTGCAGCTTTTCCCACTAACCTTCTCTGCTGTCTTTGGTGTTTGTGGGTTGAGAGGTCTGGTAACTGCTGCAGCTCACTGATTCACGGCGCTAGGGCACACTCTGCCCAGCTCCTGGTCTGGTTGTTCTGTGCTGCCCACACTGGGCTGTGCTCCACTCTGCTCTGCTCCCAGCTCTGTGCAGGATAGAACTCACCCAGAGACCATTCAGGCTGTCCTTGGCTGGAGCACTGCTTCCCTCTGCTATTTTCTGGGTTTTGCAGTTCTAGAACTGGTTCAGAGCCATTTTTTATAGGTTTTTGGAGGGACTCGATGGTGAGCTCACACTAGTCCCTGCTTTTCAGCTGCCATCTTGGCTCCACCCCCCTTGAAGATGCTAAATCTTTAAACCTCTCCAAATGGAAATAAAAAATACACAAATTTTATTTTATCCTAATTGTGTTTCCCCAGTACTTGAATTATTTCTTTCTGGCTGCTTGCAATATTTTCTCTTTGACCTTTGAATCTTGGTATTTGGCTACAATATTCTTAGGAGTTTTCTTTTTGGGATCTTTTGCAAGAGGCAATCGGTGGATTCTTTCAATTTCTATTTTACCCTCTGCTTCTAGAATACAAGGGCAATTTTATTGGATCATTTTTGAATGATTGTATTCTTGCTCTTTTATTGGTTATGGCTTTCTAGTAGTCTAATAATTTTTATATTATTTCTCCTGCATCTGTTTTACAGGTCAGTGGTTTTTCCAATGAGATATTTCATATTGTCTTCTGTTTCTTATTCTTCTGGTTTTGTTTTATAGTTTCTTGATTTCTCATAAAATCATTAGCTTCCATTTGCTCCATTCTCATTTTTAAGGAATAATTTTCTTCAGTGAAATTTTGGACCTCCTTTTCCATTTGGCCTGTTCTGCTTTTTACGGCATTCTTTCCCTCATTGTTGACTTGTTTTGCATGATTTTCTTGCATCACTCTCATTTCCCTTCCCAGTTTTTCCTCTACTCCTCTTACTTGCTTTTCCAAATCCTTTTTGAGCTCTTCCATTACCCATGACCAAGTCATATTTTTCTCAGAGGCTTTGGATGTAGGAGCTTTTTGTTTGTTGTCTTCTTCTGCTTGTATATTTTGATCTTCTTTGTCACAAAAGTGCGATTCTATAGCCTGATTTTTTTCCCCACTGTTTGCTCAACTTACCAGCCAATTACTTGACTTTTTAACTCTTTGTTAAGGTAGGACTCTCCTTCCAGTGGAGGGGAGGGGCAGGTGTACTGTCCCAAGTTTCAAGGGTTTTGTGCAGCTGTCACCAAAGATATTTCTAGGGATATTTTTAGTTCTTCCAGTGTGGTATGATCAAAGGAGAGATGTTTACTTTTCTCCCGGCCTGTGCTCTGGTCTGTGAGTGACCACAAATGCTCTTTTTTTTTTGTTTTCTTGTGTTTTTTTTTTGGTTGGGGGAAGACAGGACAATTGGGGTTAAATAACTTGCCCAAGGTCACACAGCTAGTAAGTCTGTCAAGTGTCTGAGGGCAGATTTGAACTCAGGTCCTCCTGAGTCCAGGGCCAGTGCTCTACCTACTGCACCACCTAGCTACCCAACACAAACACTCTCTTCTGCCCTGAAACTGTGAGGAAGATGCCTTCTCCACCAGGGCCACAAATTCTGCCAGGTCCAGTGCTCTTCTTCACTGCAAGACCCCCACACAGGACTGCAACCCTGATCCAAGCATGGTCAAAGCAAGAGATTCCTGCCTCAGCACCAGCAAAGAGATATGTGCAATCCCCCTCTGATCAGCTGCTCAATACCCTCACTTTCTGTGGACTGAGAGCTCCTGAAGCAGCCATTGAAGCTGCAACTGCCCCATGGCTGGGACTGGACTGCACTTGTCTCTCAACCAGGTCTTACAGTCCTTTCCTACTTACCTTGTAAGTTGTCTTTGGCTTCTGGAGGTTGACAAATCTGGAAAACACTATAGCTGTCAATGATTCAGTCCACAGGCCTGCTCCAGGTTCATTGTGCCCAAGTCTGGGATGGCACACTTTGCACTAGAGTGTGCTCCTCTCTCAAACTGGTGCTATAGATATTTGCTATCAATCTTCCAGGGTTTCTTGGGTTGGAAATTTGTTTCATTTTGTAATTCTGTGGATTCTGCTGTTCTAGAATTTGTTTAGAGTCATTTTTACAGGTAGTTGGAGGGATTTGGGGGAGAGGTCAAGCAAGTAAAACACTGGCATCCTGGCTCCCCCCTCTAAATCATATTTCTTAGGTATATCTCTAGCAACTTAGGATTCGAACAAACTCATTTGGATTTCATGGATGGAAACATAAACAATAAGCAAATTTAATAGATAAAATAAATAAAATGGACAAACAAATGAAAATGTTACACAAAGTACCACATGAATTATTCTGAAATTTTGATATGTTTCTAGAGAGGGAGGAAATATATTCAATTCAATCAAGCTTTTTAAAAGTACCAACCATGTCCATGTGGCAGGCACTTAGTTAAATATTTAGAATGCAGAGACAAAAAAAAAAAAGAGTTCTTGCCTTCAAGGAGCTATCTTTCTCTTATACGTGAATTTAAATCAAACAATGTACTGTATGTTTTACATTCAGTGGAATTATTTAAGCAGGTGAGCAACAAAGACAATTATGTCATATAATCATAACTAAGAATATGAAGGGCTTGTATATTAAATAATAGATTAAAACAAGAAGATAAATCCATTAAAATCAGCTAGATATTAATTTCCTAAAATTATTTGAATTGCATTTCATAGAATAGGTTCCTAAAAATTTCGTATTTAGTGCCAACATATAGTATGGTGGTATTTGATCATTACTACTTTGGAAATCATTTCACGTATGTTCCAGAACAAGGAAGTTATTGTAGGTGTGTTCAAAGATTTGGGGGGAAAAGTGAGATTGGTTTATGGTAGAGAAACTGCATTTTCAAACATGGAAATCTAACAACTCAGTAATCTTTAAAAGTTAAGTTAACTACCAGCAAATGAGGAACGGCAGAGCAGGCCATTTGATTGCAAAATACCTATACACAGTACTAATAAGGAATTTGATTAAACAATTGGTTATTTTGGCAAGATAAAAACAGTAAGGAGAATAGCTACCAATTATATATCAGTCAGATTTCTGTGGTCATGGATGCTCATTTCCTTGATGATAGTCTTTATAACATTAAAAATTAATCTTCGTTTTGTGGTTGCTATTGTATAAGTTATTCTCCTGGTTCTAAAGCTTTCATTCTTCATCAACTTATAAAAGTTTATGAAATATATTCAATATTAATGTCAATGCATAAATTCCTTTTCTTTCCTCAATTCATGAATTCACTTAAGACTTTGCATGTCTTTTTGACATCATTTCTTTCATCATTTCTTGATCTTTCTCCATCGCATTCATATAACACTATTTGTTCAGCTCTTCCCTAATTGATGAACATCTCCTTAGTTTCCAGTTTTTTGCCAACTTGGAAAAGAAAATCAAAAATATTTTTGAACATATAAGAGCTAACCATTAATTAAGGAAAATTTCCCTTACATCCAACTTAATTTTAAGTAGCTTTTTTAAAAATTAGTATCATGCTTTTCTCTAGTTCTTCCCTATAGAGAACATGGCCAAATCCTTTCCCCCATATCAGACTTCTAAATAAATATTTGAAGATGGCTATCATTTCCTCCTTAAATCTTCTCTTTTCCTAGCTACACACCTTCCATTCCTTCAATTGATCTTCTATAGAATGAAATCAAACCCTTCTTTAAAGTAATTGAAATTCTCATCACACTTAAGCTTCTCTACAATATTCGTAGCTTTAGAAATGTCCTTTCTAAAATGGAGAATCCAGAAATACAATTGAGCTTGAAAATGTGATCTGAATAGGTCAAAGAACAACAAAACTGTAGCCTCCAGATATAGCCTAGAATCACATTAGCTAGACACCTTCATTTACATGCTAAAGTGTTAGTTCACATGAAGACTGAAGGCAACTAAGTCTTCTGGATCATTAAAAAAATACAAACAACTGTCTTCTCATTATTACCCCACCATGGAGCTACAAAATTAATTTTATATTTGACTGAAATTGTAGGACTTTAATTTATGTCTATTACTGAAATTTTATTAGATTCGGCATAATTTTCTAACCTGTCAAAATGTTTTTGAACACTGGTATATAATATGTAAGTTATCTCTTTTCTATTTGGAACACTTGAAAATCTTATGAAAACTCCATCTATCACTTTCTCCAAATAACTGATGAAATTGCTAAATAATGCAGGACTCAGAACAATTCCCTACAACAATCATCCAAAAACCTTCCTTCAATTTCACATCAAATCACTGAAATGTATTCTCTATATCTAGTCATTCAACCATTCCCAAATCCACTTAATCGTTCTATCATACAACTCACAGTTATACATTTTTTCAAAGAATAGCATGTGAGACATTATCAAGAAAGAACAAGATAATAGTAGCTATGAATTGAAAAGGCTCAAATCAGAGGGTTGTCCTGGTTAGACCTTGAGGAATGAAAGCTGTGGGTAAAAGTCTTAACTGACCAAAATATTTGGCTTATGGAATGTATTTCTAATCACTATGCAGAACAATGACTAACATTATTATAATTATTATTATTATTATTACTACTGAAATCTCTAGTGTTACTACAAAAATATAGTGTCTGAATTCTAAAAGTTGTAAAATGAAAATTAGCACTTGACACAATACCTGGCTCATAATATGTGCTCAATAAATGCTAATTCATTGATACCAAACAAATTTTTAAAATCACTAACCTCTAAGAATCCTGGACAGGCTTGTACCCATGTCATAGGAGGATTTGGTAGGGAATTGACTGATATTTAGACTGGAGAAGACAAGATTCATGGAGCAAGTTGTATTTATCTTCAAATATTTGAAAGATTGTTTTACTGAATAGGGCTCAGAATAATTCTTTTTGGTCTTAGAGTTTAGAACAAGGAATATTGGGTCGAAGTTGCAAAGAGGCAAATTTAGGAATTTTATTTTAAGGAAAGTGCAAAAGATGTTCAAAGAGATATTAAAAATTGAAACAATCTTTTAAAAGAATCAAGTTAAGTCACAATAGATGAATGACCACTTGATGGATATGATGTAAAGGGGAATTTTTTAAAATTAAATTATTTGTTTTTACTTTTCAAAACTCATCTCCACAAGATTTTGAGATCCAAATTTTCTCCCCATCTCTCCCCTCTCCCCTACCACAAGATGACATGCATTATGATTTCCCCTTCCCATAGTCTGCCCTCCCTTCTATCACCCCACTCCCCCTCCCTTATCCTTTACGCCCTTACTTTCTTGCAGGCCCAGAGAGATTTCTATGCGCCATTGCTTGTATATATTATTTCCTAGCTGCATTAAAAAAATTAACATTTGTTTTTGAAACTGTGAGTTCCAAATTCTCTCCCTTCTTCTCTCCCCCCTCCCTTAAGAAGGCAAGCAATTCAATATAGATTATAATTGTGCAGTCATGCAATACACTTTCATAATAGTCATTTTGTGAATGACTAACTATATTTCCATCCATCCTATCCCACCCTCCATTTATTCCATTTTCTCCTTTGATCTTGTTCCTTTTCAAAAGTGTTTGCTTCTGACAACCCTCTTACCCAATCTGCCCCCCTTCTATTATCCCATCCTCTTATCCCCTTCCCCCTTACTTTCTTGTGGGGGAAGATAACCAATTGAGTGTGTATGTTATTCCCTCTTTAAGCCAAATCCTTAAGCCAAATACTACTAGGTCTTTATCCTAAATAGATCATATAAAAGGGAGAAAAAAGACCCACATGTGCAAAAATAGTTATAGTAGCTCTCTTTGTGGTGGCTGAGAATTGGAAATTGAGGGAATGCTGATTAGGTAATGGATGTGTATATGAATGTAATGTTGTGTACATGAATGTTGTGTATATGAATGTAATGGAATACTATTGTGCTGTAAGAAAGGAGAAGCAGACAGATTTCAGAGAAACCTGGGAAAATTTACATGAATGGATACTGAGTGAAGTGAGCAGAACCAGAAGAACATTGTACATCATAATAGCCACATTTTGTGATGATCAACTCTGAGAGACTTAGCTCTTCCCAGCAATGTGATGATCCAAAACAATTGCAAAAGACTCATGATGTAAAATGCTATCCACATTTTCACTTTTAATTTTTTTTTTTATTTCTTGTGGTTTTCCCCTTTTTATGATTCTTCTTTCACAACATGACTGGGAAATGTTTACATGATTATACATGTGCTAGCTATATCAGATTGCTTCTTGTCTTGGGAAAGAAATGGAGGGACATAGAAAAATTTGGAACCCAGAATCTTACAAAAATGAATATTGAAAACTATCTTTTCAGGTTGTTGGAAAAAAACAAAATACCATTAAGTGGGGAAAAAAGAATTTTAATTTCCTATGACTGGGCAAGGTGACTCTGGTTAAGCAATTTTATGAGTATAGAAATAAAACAGATTTAACATCCAAGCAAAGCTCTAGGAAGAAATTTATGACAAGAGTGCTAAATAATCATGCTACGATTGATGAACAGAAATAAGGGCTAAAGTTGTTAGTAAAGCATGGGTCCTTAATCTTTAAACAAGATGTTGTATTTAAACCATGGACATGAAGCATTTGCAAAAACTATGTCTCTTAGGAGAAAGCAATTCCAGCATACTCCACCCACACACTATGCAACCACAAGACCCACGAACAGTAGAAAAAGCACTGAATTTAGAGTTTGGAAGACTGGGTTCAAATCATAACAGTTCCCCCCCCATTAAATGTGATATGAAAGTTTTAGTACAGTTTTAATTTATTTGGTCTTTAAATTAATGCAGGGGCTGATAGGTGGTGCAGTGGAAAGAGTAGTGTCTCTGGAGTAAGGAGGATCTGAGTTCAAATCCAGCCTCAGATACCTACTAGCTCTGTGACTCGAGCAAGTCATTTTTACTTCAATTGCCTCCCCAAACTCCCAAAAATAAATACACTAAAGTTTATGTGACACAGTATGTACTGAGTTCAATCCAAAATAAATCAATCTAATTTTACTATCATTTACAATTATGTATATGTATGTGTGTATGTATATACACGTGGATAGTAGCTACCTTCTATGGAATTTCAAGATTTCCAAAGGATCTTAATCCCCTTGAATTTGAATGCATACACTGATGTGTGTACATATATACATGGATGCATATGTGTGCATAATATGTGTATATATACACATACACAAACATATATATATACACACACACATACAAATACATATGTGTGTATGCTAGTAAAATTAGACGTATTCACAATTGGTTTAATTGACTATACCAAAAGACATATTACTTATTTCATTTTCCCATGTTAATCTGAAAGAATGTTTCTAACAGATTGCCCCTGGAACCTATGTTCCATCTTGAGATGCTCAACATTTTATCAATGTGTGTATATGTGTATAAACATATGTGTATGTATGTATGTATGTATATATGCATCTATATATGTGCACACAAATGAAAATTTATATACAGATAAATGTAAATACATCTGTGTATGTGTGAGCATATGTACAAGTGCACCTGCATGTTTGAACACACAACATGCTCTAGTCTATCTCAACCTTCCTGGAACAATGGATGAAAGTCCTAAGAAGCTAGAAAGACCTCAAGAGGTAAATGGCAGAGTGATAGACAGTTTTGTCTGGAGTCTGTCAGATTTGAGTCCAAGTTCTTCCTCAGGCACTAGTTGTGTGATCCTGGGCAAGTTATTTGAGTTCTACCTGTCTCCGTTTCCTCAATTATTAAAAAAGAAAGAAAGAAATCATAATAGGGCCTGCTTCAGAAATTTTTGGTGTGGATAAAATAGTGATATAATATTCATGATAATATTAACATGTGTAAATACTATTATAGAAACAATTGTATAATTAAGTATAGATTATATTAATAGATAATATTTATAAAGCATTTAGCATAGTGCCTGGTACACTGGAGGTGCTTAATAAATATTTGGTTACTTGCCCAATTCATCTATTCCCTTTACTATCATTACAAATGACAATTTCATTCTCGATTCTTCCCAGTAAAATTTTATCTGAGATTTTGCTCTACCTAATAAATTAAGAATGTTTTCTACATAACTGTCTTTAGTGCTTATCATTATCGCTTTTTAATTTTTTTTCCTTTATAGGTCTTATCTCTCCTATTAGCTTATAAGATGTTTGAGCATGGAGGTCATGGCTTTTCTCTGCATCTCCCAATTGAGTAGTTATCTTTGAACTAAGTATTATCCTTGTGTCTCAAAATAATCTACACGTCTTCTAAAGGCAAATAACTAATATGTGAGGAAAATGTTCACTTCAAAAAACAACCCCATAATCATCCTTCCCCTTTCTACGTGTATCTCTATCTATATATCTTTATATAGATATAGATATATGTGTGTATGCATATATATATATATATACATACATACATACATAAAATGTATGAATGGTATAAGAACATTTTTTTAAATTAGCAAAGCCCATGAATGTGTCGCCAGTAAGTATCTCATTAGCCCTGCTTGCGACCTGAGGATTCAAGAGCCTAGATAGATTAAAAAACACATTCTTAGATTCATTTGCTACAAATGGTGAAGCCACTGTCTCCAACTATTCCTATAAATGCTTTCCCTGATACACAGAATAAAATCCGTCTGAGCCAGGTTTAGAACAGCCAGTTCATTGTTAGCCCATTTAACCTAGATACATATTTGTACTAAGAGACAGCTAATGATCATCTGTGGGGTAAGTTGTTTGTTGTATCTGCTTGTGAGTCATGACATTCATTGGAAAACAACTCCTGCCTAATTTTCTGCTAGAGAAGGATATGCCGAATCATTTCACTGGGATATGTAGTGCTGCCAGGTAGAAATATTTTTCTAGAATATATATATATATATAGTCATTTTCTGTAACTATCTAGCAATTAACAAGAGTAGGAAAAAAAAGATTTGTTAATTAGACTTCACCATTTTGAACCTTATATGTGTATTCATTTAGCAATGAAAAGCAGAAGAATTATTTTTCATCTATAGAAAATCTATCCCTGCAAGTCACCATCTGTTTAAAGTTCTTATTTCCCCAAAGCAAGTTGAAACTCACACTTAATTCTGATCTTGGACTTAACCTTGACAAGATCAAAGTTGCACTACTAAGGATGTATAATGAACTTACAGGCAACAAGAATAAGCAAGGTAACAAATTGAAATGTTCTGAGGGATGTTTCATTGTGCACTCAAGTTGTCTTTGAAGAAGGACATCTCTGCATACTTGGTGACCAAAAAGTTCCCTTTGTTCTTCAGTAGGTCACTTTGTAAATCTCAAAGTGCCATATGAATGTTTGCTATCATGATAGTCATCACAATCATTATTCAATCCCACAATGATTTGTTTTAGTAGCTGAAAATTAGAGGGTTTTTTTAGCATTTTGATTTCAATTTATTATTATTAATTTTAATTTGCTATGTGCCTGTTGTATGCAAAATATCATGCTAAGCCCTGGGAAATTTACAATATAACAAAAAAGATCCCTGCAATTAGGGAGCTTAAGTATGGAGGAAGTAAAGAAGAAAACAGACAAAGAGGTCTAGAAATATCTAAAGAGAGATAGAGGGCTGTAAGGGAAGGAGTCATAGAGGAGGTAGCATCTAAGCTGAGCCCTGAAGGAAGATAAGGAATCTTAAAAACAAAGATGAGAAGGAAATACACTGAAGACATTAGGACTGCATTATGTGAAAGCAAGGAGGCAAGGTTGAAGTATAGGAACAGCTAGTAGTCCAGATAGACTAGAATGTAGTAGTCATGAAAGGGAATGAGTGATGGGTAATATAGCTGGAAAGGTAGATTGAAGCCAGACCATGGAAAGCTTTTAATGTCAATCTAAATGAATTCTATTTTATCTTAAATTCAACTGAGGCCTACAGAATGTTTTTGAGTAGGGGAATGGAGAGGTCAGAATGATATATCAGCAAGACTATTTTGGTCACTGTGTGAAATTGAGGTATAAATGTTAAAGTGAATGCTGCCTTAAATAAGTGGGATATTGTACCAGGAAGATCAGTTAGGATTCTCTGATAATAGTGACAGTAAAATGACAAAAGTCTCGATGAAGATAGCATTCTCCATCGTGAGTCCCCTGGAGTTGTCCTTGCCCCTTAGGTTGCTGAGAAAAGCGCAGGATGTCAGGGTTGGTCCTCACGGAATCCATATATCTGTGGCTGTGCACAACGTTCTCCTGGCTCTGCTCCCCTCACTCAGCATTATGTCGTGTAAGTTTTTCCAGGTTGTTACAAAGTCTGCATCATCCCCATTTCTTATGGCACAATAGTATTCCATCACCTTCATATACCACAGCTTGTTCAGCTATTCCCCAATTAACCCATAGGGAAGTAGGAGAAGAAAGGGGAAAGAAAAAGGAAAGGTGGGGTAGATTGATGGGAGGATAAAAAAGAGAGCAGAAGTAGGAGAAGAAAGAAAAGATGGACTGATAGAAGGGAAGGCAGATTTCTGAAGGTGGTGGTCTGAAGGAAAATACTGGTGAGGAGTGACAGGATGAAAGGGGAGAGAAAAGTATAAATGGGGTGAAAAAGGATGGAGGGAAACACACAATCAGTAATTATAGCAGTGCATGTGAATGGGTTGAACTTTCCCCTAAAATGGAAGCAAAAAGCAGAGGATATTAAAAACCAAACTCTTACTATATGTTGTTTACCATAAACACATTTGAAGCAGAGATACACACAGAGTAAAGTTAAAAGACTGGAGAAGAATATATTATGCTTCAGCTGACCATAAAAAAATACACCCAGGGATAGCAATTCTGATCTGAGACAAAGCAAAAGAAAAAAAAATCTAATTAAAAGAGATAAGGAAGGAAATTGCATCTTGCTAAAAGCTACCATATAGACAATGAAGTAATTTCAATACTAAACACAAACACACACATAAATACATACACACATATATACACACATGCATATATATGTGCATGTGTGTACATGTATGTTCATGCATGTATGTTTATACACACATATATGTATATATGTGTGTCTGTATAAACACACCCCAAATTCATAGAGGAGTTGTTAAGTCAATTACAAGAAGAAATAGATAGCAAAACTATACTAATGGGTGACTTCAACTTCCCCCTCTCTGACGTAGATAAATCTAAACACAAAATAAACAAGAATGAAGTTAAGGAGGTGAATAGAATTTAGAAAATTTAAATATGATACACCTCTGAAGAAACGTGAACCAGGATAGGAAGAAAAAAACCTTTTTCTCAGTTGTACGTGGCATTTGCACAAAAATTTACCATGTATTAGGTCATAAAATGTTCACAATCCAACAAAGGTAGAAGTATTAATTGCATCCTTTTCAGATCATGATGCAAAAAAAAAAATACCCACAATAAAGGACCAAGAAAACATCAATGAGAAATTAATTGGAAACTAAATAGTCTAATCCATTAGAATGACTGGGTTAAACAACAAATCATAGAAACAATTAATAATTTCATTAAAGAGAATGAAAATAATGAAATAACACACCAAAACTTATTGGATGGAGCCAAAGCAGTTCTTAAGGGAAATTATATATGTCCAAATGCAACTAAAAAGCTAAAAAAGAACAAGTTAAATATCCCCAATTAAATACCAAATTAGAAATTCTGAAAATCAAAGGACAGTTTAATAAAATTGAAAGTAAGAAAACTATTGACGTAATAAAGTAAACTAAGAGCTGGTTTTATGGGACGAAAAAATAAAAGAGATAAACGTTTGGATAATTTGACTTTTAAAAAAGAAGAAAACCAAATTATCAGTATCAACAATGAAGAGGATGAATTCACCACAAATGAAGTGGAAATGAAAGCAATAATTAAGAGCTATTTTGCCCCATGTATGCCAATAAATATGACAATATAAGTGAAATGGATGCATATTTCCAAAAAAAAATAAATTGCCCAGAATAACAGAAGAGGAAATAAAATACTTAAATAACCATATTTTAGAGGGGAAAATTGGTAAAGCTATCACTGAATTCTGAAAGGAATAAAAAGGGGGAGGACAGATAGGTGGCACACTGGATAAAGCCCTGGCCCTGGAGTCAGGAGGACCTGAGTTCAAATCCATCCTCAGACACTGATACTAGCTGTGTGACCTCAGGCAAGTCACTTAACTCCAATATTCTCAAAAAAGGGGGGCAGCTAGTTGGCACAGTGAATAGAGCCTTGGCCCTGGAGTCAGGGAATTTTAGCTCCAATCCAGCTTCAGCCACTTGACACTTACTAGCTATGTGACCTTGGGCAAGTCACTTAAAACCCAATTGGCTCGCCTCCCCCTTCAAAAAAAAATAAGAATTCTTTTTTTTTTTGTTTTTTGGCAGGGCAATTGGGGCTAAGTGACTTGTCCAAGGTCACACAGCTAGTACATGTGTCAAGTGTCTGAGGCTGGATTTGAACTCAGGTCCTCCTGACTCCAGGGCCAATGCTCTACACACTGCACCACCTAGCTGCCCCCCAAAATAAGAATTCTATCAAACATTTAAAGAACATTTAAATTCCTGTACTATATAAATTATTTGGACAAACAGGCAAAGAAGGAGTCCTATCAAATTTCTTTTATGACACAAGTATGTTGATGATATCTAAACAAGGAAGAGCCAAATCAGAGAGCGAAAACTATAAAAAAAAAATCCCTAGTGAATATTGGTGCAAAACATTAAATAAAATACTAGCAAAACCATCACATAAATTTATAACAAGGAAGGATTTATATCAGGAATGCAAGGCTGGTTCAGTATTAGGAAAACTATCAGCATACTTGACCATATCAACAAGAAAATTAAAAGAAATTACATGATTATCTCAATAGATGTAGAAAACACTTTTGACAAAATATAGCACCCATTCCTATTAAAAACATTAGAGAGCATAAGAATAAATGGAGTTTTCCTTAAATTGATAAGCCCTACCTGTCTAAAACCATCGGCAAGCATTATATATAATGGGTACAAGCTAGAAGCTTTCCCAATAAGATGATATGATGGTATACTTAGGAAATCCTGGAGAATCAACTAAAACACTGCTTGATATAATTAATAACTTTAGCAAAGCTGCAGGATAAAAAACAATCACATAGAAATCATCAGTATTTCTATATATTAATTAATAAATGACAACAATAAGAGATGGAGAATTTCCATTTAAAATAATTGTAGAGAATATAAAATATTTGGCAGTCTACCTGACAGTACAAAACCAAGACCTATATGAACACAACTGCAAAACATTTTTCAAACAAATAAAGTCAGATCAAAATTGGAAAAACTGGGAAAATATTGGAAAAATATCAGTTGCTCATGGATAGGCTGAGCTAATATAATAAAAATGCCAATTCCACCTAAATTTAGTTATTCAGTACTCTACCAATCAACCTCCCTAAAATTATTTTATAGAGCTAGCAAAATAATAACAGAATTCATCTGGAAGAATAAAACGTCAAGAATATCAAGGGAACTAATGAAAAATATGCAAAGGCCATCCCGGATCTAAACTATATTATAAAGTAACAGTTATCAAAACTATTTGTTATTGGCTAAGAAATAGAGTGGTGGATCAGTAGAATAGGTTAGGTATACAAGACAATAAATGACTATGGTTATCTACTGTTTGATACATCCAAACATTCAAGCTTCTGGGATAAGAACTCACTATTTAACAAAAACTGCTGGGATAACTAGAACACAGTATGGCAGAAACTAAGCATAGATGAACATCTCACATCCTATTCCATGATAAGTTCAGCATGGGTACATGATTTAGATATGATAGAGCATGATACCATAAGCCAATTAGGAGAACAAGGAATAGTTTACCTGTCAGATCTATGGAGAAGGGAAGAATTTATGACCAAACAAGAGATAAAGAAAATTATGAAATGAAAAATGGATAATTTTGATTATATTAAATTTAAAAGCTTTTGTACAAACAATACCCATGCAAAAAAATATTAGGAGAAAAGAAGAAAGCTGGGAAACAATTTTTATAGCCAAAATTTCTTATAAAGACCTCATTTCTCCAATACATAGAGAACTGAGTCAAATTTATAAGAATGAAAATCAGTCTCCAATTGATACATAATCAAAGGGTATGAACTGGAAGTTTTCACATGAAGAAATTAGCCCTATGTTTAGTCATATGAAATAATGCTCTAAATTACTATTGATTAGATAAATGCAAATTTAAAAAAAAACTCTGAGGTACCACCTCTCACCTATCAGATTGGCTAGTATGACAGAAAAGGAAAGTGATAAATGTTGAAGAAGATGAGGGAAAATTGGAATACTAATGCAATGTCAGTGGAGTTGTGAACTGATCTAACCATTTTGGAGAGCAATTTAGAACTATGCCCAATGGGCTATAAAACCGTGCATACACTTTGATCCAGCAATACCACTACTACATCTATATCCCAAGGAGATCATGCAAAAAGGAAAAGGATCCACATATACCAAAAAATATTTACAGCAGTACTTTTTATGGTGGCAAAGGATTGGAAATTGAGATGATGCCAATCAATTGGGGAATAGCTAAACAAATTATGGCATATGAATGTAATGGAATACTATTGTGATATAAGAAATGATGAGCTGGAAGATTTCAGAACAAAACCTGGAATTATTTATGTGAACTAATGCTGAGAGAAGTGAGCAGAACCAGGAGAATATTGTATACAATTACAGCAATATTGTGTGATGATTAACTATAATAGGCTTAGCCCTTCTCAGCAATACAATGATCCAAAACAGTTACGAAATAACTCATGATGGAAAATCCTATCCATATCCAGAGGGGAAAAAAAAACTATGGCTTCTGAATGCAAATCAAAGCATACTGATTTTTACTTTTGTCTTTGTTTCTGTTTTATTCTTTCTCATGGATTTCCCCTTTTGTTTTGATTCTTCTTTCACAATATGACTAATGTGGAAATATGTTTAACATGATTGTACATGCTTAAGCTATATCAGATTGCTCTCTGTCTTTAGGAGGGGGTGAAAGAAAGGCAGGTGGAAGAAAAATTTGAAACTCAAAATCTCCTAAAAATGAATGTTTAAAACTATTTTCATATGTAATTTGAAAAAATAAAATTCTGTTAAGTGTAAACAAAAAATAAAATTGACGGAAAAATAAAAAAGTAAAAAATGTTTTCCTGAATAGTATTTGTCTTTTTGAACACTAACATGGAAAAAGCATAAGCATTTAAAAAAGAGTTGGGATAAAGTAGAATTTACTAATGATATATTACGTACTGAGGAGAACAAAGTAGCATAAGGAACAGAGGAAGGGTACGAATGTACCGAGCAAAGATGGGTGTGGATGAGGCATAGGGGAAAAGGCCTTCTGCCACTACAGATGGCAATCATGAAAAAATAACAGAAATTAGAGCAATTGGAAGCAGGGATTTCATGAAAATTTAAGATCCTTGAGGGCAGGAACAGTCTTTTGCCTCTTTTTACATTTGCTGCAATTAGCAAAATTTGGCACATAGTAAGAATTTAATAAATATTGATTGATTGATTGATTGATTCTACTCGGAACTTTTAAGTTCTGAAGTACAGAGACTGCCCCTCTTATAATAAGGCATTGCAATGGGACAAGAAAAATTCAAATCCTGACTATGTTGCAAATCTGTCTGACCTTCGGTAACTTATAATCACTTTTTGCTTCTTGGTTTGCTTTTTTATATCATAATACAATTGTATAAGATGATGTGTAAGATATTCCAATTCTAAAAATTCTGTAACAATGATCAGAACCATAAATTAGATGAAGCTACTGGAGCTTTGGGCCAAGTTCCAAAAATACACATGATGAGTTTCCTTTCCTACGGTCATCTTCTGCCTCACCACCTCTGCACTTCAGTATGATTGACCTTCATTCCTCATTTCAGCCAGGGCTATTACTCTGCAAGGATCACATTATTACTAAATTTCTCTCCTATGACTCATTTTACCTTTTGCTGAATGGTTGGATAGTGTACACAATATCATTACATAAAATATCATATTTGTTTCTCACTGTGACCTTATGAAGTAGTACAGACAGGAATTATTATCCTAGTGTTATAGGTAAGTCTTGGAGGTGTTTGCCATGTTCAAATTCTGAGTTATACTATGCTCTATTCTTCCCTACAAACTGTAATGTCATGAATATGGAATGGATTTTCCATTACATATACTTTTTAGTGTGATAGAAATGCTACATCAGACTCACAGTCATCAATGTATATAATCACTTTATATTAATTCATAGTGTTCAGTTCTATTTTCAACCATACAAGCATCAATCCTACTAATAACAAACTACCAAGCTGATTCCTAAGGGTCCTGGTAAAAGTGTCTACTACTGGTGCTCAAAAACAAGTCCCTTCTCTGTTCATTCGCAGATTTGTGTGTCTCTTTCTGAGGTGTCATTCTAGCAAGTCTCCATCAATCAGCAATGATATTGTGTTGAACAAATGATTCTTGAAACTCTGAGTTGAAGGAACAGATTAATCATTTTTGGTAACGATCCGTAAAGAAAAAGATGGCTGGGGCCTCCAGTGGGTTTTGGTGCTTCTGGCTACTCATGCTAATAAGTTATCAATAAGGTTATATTGGTGGTTTATTACTCATTATGATGAAAGGAAACTACCAATAAAATCTTTAGTTTCCTAACATCATTATCAAGTACTTATTGATTGTTTACCAGATTTAGAGGACATATAAATCCTTAATAAATCTTTTTTTTACCATATTTGGGGATTACATACACGTCATTACCAAACTATACAAAAGTTATTGTCTTAGTACAGAAAAACAACTTACATAATACTTATGTAACCATAAAATGCAGGTCTAAATGAAAACGGAATTGCTCACGTTAATAACATATTTATTCTTATTACACATATACAATTAAGTGATCCAAGAAAATGCAGTAAATTAAATTGATACTATACATAAATTCAATCTTGGTACTCTGACCACAGTGACAAATGACCATTGGAAAGAACTTTGTGGTATAGTGGTATATAAGACATAGTTTAGACAGGAAACTATGTACTATATTATGAAGTCCTCTCAAAGCATATCAGTTTGCTGAGGTCAGGGACTGTCTCTCCTCCCCACCCCCACACACATATTTTTTTTTAAATCTGCAGAGCCTAGAATAAGATCTAGCACACAGTAGGCATTTGATCAATATTGATTGATTGATTAGAAGGAACTCTTAAGAGAACTAATGCCAGCAGATAAGAAACAGCCTTTTGGATGTCACTTTCAATGCAAGTCCAAGAGTGTAGAAAATGTTGCAGAGACAGAGGAAATGAAGAAAGAAGAATTATATGGGTTTAGAGATGAGAACATAGGGAATAAGGGAATATGCATTTATTAAATGCCTACTAAGTGTCAGGAACCATATTGAGTGCCTTTATAAATATTAATCCATTTGATCCCCTCAACAACCATGAGTGGTAGGTGCTATTATTATCTCTACTTTAAGTTGAGGAAGCTGAAATAATCAGAGGATGTGGCTTATCCAGAGTGATTCAACTATCATATGAGGCCAGATTTGAACTCAAACCTTCTTGACTCCAGACCCAGAAGTCTATGCACCACACCACCACCACCTTCCAATGTAGAAGTAAAGATGGCAATTGTTCAGGATTTGTGTTAACAAATGAAATCAAGTCATTGGAAGCAGAGTTGATGGATGTGGACCATTTAGGTTTTATAAAAATGACTTCAAATCATTCTATGCTTCACAGATGGCTATTTTTTACTGCTTGTCTGATTGGCTCGTGATATATAGATCAAATGCCTGAACTCTGCTGCTGCCCAAGATTAACACCACTACTACTACTACCCCTACTCCTACTACTACTCTGACTACTATTCCTACCCCTACTACTACTGATGATTAACGTTTATACGGACTGGTTGGGAAGCAGGCTAAGGCCTAACAGTCTGGGCTCTCATTTTCACTGAAAGGGACACAACGGTGGGAACACTGGCATCATTTAAATAGTCTGCTTAGGAACATGGCCATTATTTGAAAAACTCACTCTTTGGATCTTTGGGACTGATCCTCTCTGATAAGCTTCAATGAAAGCATAAAATGCCCAGGCTTCCATAGCATAACACCTATCTCTCCTCAGACACAGGCAGACACTGAAGGTTCATGGGAATAAATCCTTGCAACATGGTAGGTATGAGTGTTCTCTGTCCTCTTTCACTTACTACCACCTTGTCCCTTACCTTTGATTACAGTAAGTGGTACGTGTGAGTGTGTGTGTGTGCGTGTGCATGTGCGTGTGCGTGCGTGTGTGTGTGTGTGTGTGTGTGTGTGTGTGTGTGTGTGTACTCTGCTTTGCCAGTGGACTGAACATGGTCATTCCCATCCCTGTAACTTCCCCCTGCAAGACTAATAAGCAATTGGGATAATCACAATTTCAGTGTCCCCATTTCCTGTTGGAATCCAAAGTCAGGAAGGCAAGTTTAGCCTGCAAGCATTTACTATCTCCGACACAGCGCTAAGTATTTTACAATTATTATCTCATTTAAACCTAACAATAACCTGGTATTATTTTTATCATTTTATAGATGAGGAAACATAGGGAAAACAATGATTAAGTTACTTGCTTAGGGTAAAAAAATGACACAATTACTAAGTGTTTGAAGCTGGATTTGAACTCAGGTCTTCCTGACTCAAAACCTCACATTCTATACATTGCACTAACTACCTACTTCACTCCACATAAATGTTGAATGTTCACATCCTTTGCAGAAATTCTTCCTCTAATCTAGTTATTAATGAAATCATATTTATATTATAATTCATTATGAGACATATAACATTGCTGAATCCATAAATATTTCTTTAGCACCTAAAATGTGCTAGGCACTCTAGCATAGCCAAAAGAAAGATGACAGTGTCAGGAAGCCCTGGATTCAAGTACTCTCTGTGGCACTCAAGATAAGGTCCTTAACTCATCAGTGTCCCAGGAATTTCTCTATTACTATAGGTAGCTGATGATTTTTAGAAATGGCTGGGGTGGGCATTTCCCCCCTATACCAGTGAAATCATAATGATGGCCAAAAAGAAGGAAAGATGAAAGAGAAAAGAGTTATTGATGCAAGTGAAGAGGACAAGGATACAAATAAAAATGGGAATTTTCTTGTCAGCCCTTAAACAACTTTATGTTTTCAGGTTTCAGTTTTTGTAAAAAAGAGAAGTTCTGCACGTAGTATGGCTCCTAACAGGCCACCGCTATGTTTTGATAATCATTTTCTTTTTTTTTTCTTCTGTTTTGTTTTGTCTTTATTTTATTAGCCATCTTGTCTTTATTTTATTTTTTTAATTTTTAATACTTATTTGTTTATTTAATATTTTTAATTTTCAGCAATGATTTTCACAAGAATTACAAATTTTCTCCCCATTTCTACCCTACACCCCACTCCAAGATGGCATATATTCTGGTTGCCCCACTCCCCAGTCACCCCTCCCTTCTGTCATCCCACTCCCCCCATACCCTTTTCCCTTACTTTCTTTTAGGGCAAGATAGATTTCTATGCCCCATTGCCTGTATATCTTATTTCCTAGTTACACGCAAAAAATTTTTTTAACATTTCTCTCCCCTCTTCCCTTACCACCCACCCTCCATAAGAAGACAAGCAATTCAACATAGGCCAAATGTGTATAATTACGTAAAAACTTTCCACAATACTCAGGTTGTGAAAGACTAACTATATTTTGCTCCTTCCTATCCTATCCCCCTTCATTCAGTTTTCTTCCTTGACCATATCCCTTTTCAAAAGTGTTTGCTTTTGATTACCTCCTCCCTCTATCTGCCCACCCTTCTATCATCCCCCCTTTATATCTCCTTCCTCCTTCTTTCCTGTGGGGTAAGATACACAATTGAGTGTGTATGCTATTCCCTCCTCAGGGGAAATCCGATGAGAGCAAGATTCACTCATTCCCCCTCATGTGCCGCCTCTTTCCTTCCAACAGAGTTGCTTTTTCTTGCCACTTTTATGTGAGATAATTTACCCAATTCTATCTCTCCCTTTCTGCCTCTCTCAATATACTCCTCTCTCTTTGGGTTTATCAAAGGGTAGATTGCTAAACTTGTTGATTTCTCCTACTTGTGTACCTATCCTATTCGACAACAAAACAGGAAAATGATAAATGCTGGAAAGGATGTGGGGAAATTGGAACATTGTTACATTGCTGGTGGAGTTGTGAGCTGATTCAGCCATTTTGGAGAGCAATTTGAAACTATGCCCAAAGGGCTATAAAAATGTTCATACCCTTTGACCCAGCATTACCACCTCTAGGGTTGTATCCCAAAAAGAACACACAAGTGGGGAAAGGACCCATATGTACAAGGATTTTTATAGCGACTCTTTTTGTGGTAGCCAAGCATTGGAAATCAAAGGGATGCCCATCAATTGGGGAATGGCTGAACAAGCTGTGGTATATGAAGGTAATGGAATACTATTGTGCCATAAGAAATGGGGATGATATGGACTTCGTAACAACCTGGAAAAACCTACATGACATAATGCTGAGTGAGCGGAGCAGAGCCAGGAGAACATTGTACACAACCACAGATATATGGACTCCGTGAGGACCAACCCTGACATACTTCGATCTTCTCAGCAACGTAAGGTGCAAGGACAACTCCAGGGGACTCATAATGGAGAATGCTATCTTCATCCAGAGAAAGAACTGTGAAGTTTGAATACAGATTGAGGCACAATACATGCTTGCCTTTTTTGCTTCTCTTTTGTTTTTGGATTTGGGTTTTTTTTTGTTTTTTTGTTTTTGGTTCTGTCTCTTCTTTCTCATAATTCATTTCACTGGTCATAATTCTTCTCCACAACTTGACTAGTGTATAAATTAATTCAATGTGAAGTTATACATGGTAGTTATATGAGATTCCAGGCCGTCTTGGGGAGGGAGGGGGGAGGAAGGGGAGAAAATCTGGAACTCAAAATTGTGTAGAACCGTGTGTAGCAAAATAAAAATAAATAAATTAATTAAAAAAAATATTCCTCTCTCATCTCTTAATTTTATTTTAATTTTTTTAGATATCATCCCTTCATATTCAACTCAGCCTGTACCCTGCATCTACATATATGTGTGTGTCTATGTATATATGCATATGTATGTGTGTGTGCGTACATTCCCTTCAGTTACTCTAATACTGAGGTCTCATGAATTATATGGATCATCTTTCCATTTAGGAATGTAAACAAAACAGTTCAACTTTAGTAAGTCCCTTATGACTTCTCTTTCTTGTCTACCTTTTCATGCTTCTCTTGATTCTTGTGTTTGAAAGTCACATTTTCTATTCAGCTCTGGTCTTTTCACTGAGAAAGCTTGAAAGTCCTCTATTTTATTGAAAATCTATATTTTGCCTTGGAGCACGATACTCAGTTTTGCTAGGTCAGTGATTCTTGGTTTTAATCCTAGCTCCTTTGACCTCCAGAATATCATATTCCAAGCCCTTTGATCCCTCAGTGTAGAAGCTGTCAGATCTTGTGTTGTCCTGATTGTGTTCTCACAATACTTAAATTGTTTCTTTCTGGCTGCTTGCAGTATTTTCTCCATGATCTGGCAGCTGTGGAATTTGGTGACAATATTCCCAGGTTTCTTTTTGGGATCTTTGTCAGGAAGCAATAGGTGTATTCTTTCAATTTCTATTTTACCTTCTGGATCTAGAATATCAGGGCAATTCTCTTTGATAATTTCTTAAAAGATGATATCTAGGCTCTTTTTTTCATCATGGCTTTCAGGTAGTCCAATAATTTTAAAATTATGTCTCCTGGATCTATTTTCCAGGTCAGTGGTTTTTCCAATGAGATATTTCACATTGTCTTCCACTTTTCCCCTCTTTTCATTCTGTTTTATAATATCTTGATTTCTCATAAAGTCACTAGCTTCCACTTGCTTCAATCTAATTTTTAAGGTAGTATTTTCTTCAGGGGACTTTTGGACCTCCTTTTTCATTCTGCCTTTCAAGGCATTGTTTTCCTCATTGGCTTTTTGGAGCTCTTTTGCCATTTGAGTTAGTCTATTTTTAAGGTGTTATTTAATTCAGTATTTTTGGGTCTCCTTTAGCAAATCATTGACTTGTTTTTCATGGTTTTTCACACCACCCTCATTTCTCTTCCCAATTTTTCCTCTACTTCTCTTACTCACTTTTCCAAATCCCTTTTGAGCTCTTCCATGGCCTGAGACCAGTTCATGTTTTTCTTGGAGGCTTTTGATGTAGGCTCTTTGACTTTGTTGACTTCTTCTGGCTGTATGTTTTGGTCTTCTTTGTCACCAAAGAAAGATTCCAAAGTCTGAGTCTGAATCTGAGTCTGTTTTCACTGCCTGGCCATGTTCCCAGCCAACTGATTGACCCTTGAGTTTTTCATTGGGGTATGACTGCTTGTAGAGTAGAGAATACTTTCTCCCAAGCTTGAGGGGCTGTGATGTTGTTTTCAGAGCTATTTCTACACAGCAAGCTCTGCCATACCAGCCCTCCTCCTCCCTCAAGAACCACCAACCTGGACTGGACTCAGATCTAAGCAGGCTCTACACTCCTTCTCTGATCTGCCACTTAATTACTACCACCAGGTGGGCTGGTGCCAGAAGCAACTGCAGCTGTAATTCTGTAGCTGCACCACCTCTGCTGCTCCCAGGGTAGTGGCTGAACCGCAAACTCCTTTCACTCTGTGCCCTGCAGTTTTTCCCACTAACCTTCTCTGTCGTCTTTGGTGTTTGTGGGTTGCAAAGTCTGGTAACTGCCACAGCTCACTGATTCAGGGCACTAGGGCCTGTTCCATCTGGCTCCCAGTCTGGTTGGTCCAGGCACCCATGCTGGGCTCTGTTCCCCTCCACTCCCAGCTCCGTGAGATAGACCTAACCTAGTGGCCATCCAGGCTGTCCTGGACAGGAGCCCTGCATCCATCTGCTATTTCTTGGGTTCTGCAGTTCTAGAATTTGTTCAGAGCCGTTTTTATTGGTGTTTGGAGGGTCCTGGGGGAGAGCCCTAGGCATGTCCCTGCTTTCCAGCCAACATCTTGGCTTGGCCCCCCATAACCATTTTCAAGGTCTCAAATCATCTCTATTCTTGCTTAGATTGACTATGATTAACCTTTAGTGGAGAAGGATAATTTGATATGGGAGAATTAAAAAAAAAACTATCACATGATTTTAAATATCTGAACAAACATAGGAATGATTGATTGAATGACTTGTTAAGTCTTTTGGTAACAAGATATAGAATAGTAAATTTGTTTTTCTGACTTTGTTCATTTGGCTATGTGGTAATCAACTAGGTTGACTGAGCAGTTATTTGATTCATTATTAGTATAATTGAAATTATCAGATCTACTATGTTACAGACAATTGTTTTGATTAACATAGCAGCATGCTAAGACTTTGCAGGAACACCCCCCACTTAACATCATTAATTACTTCGATGAAAATATCACTTTAGGCAAAACAATGTTACAAGGAAGTAAGTGCATAGGAAAAGGAGAGATGTTCCTGAGTACAACAATTGGTGTACACTTCTGGGCAAAAGGAAGTAGCAGAGGGGTACTAATGAACAATTAAAATTGAGCTCAGCAAAATCATGGGTAGGAAGCTTTGAGAATTTCCTCTCTAGTACAGGACTGAGTTGGAAAGAATGAAAGGAATTACTCCATGAACAGAAGAACCAAAGGATGTGACAAAACTAAGCTGAAGTAGGAAGACTAAATCATTCTGGGACTGAATTACAGTTAAGTACTCAAAGAGTTCAGTCATGGGCTGAAGCCAGGAATTTGGTGTATTGGTAATTAAGGTGGAACTATTTTTTTACTGTTGTATCTTTTAGCATCCTAAAGTACTCTAGTGCCTTTGATTAATTCTTGATAGGTGCAAAGCCTCAGGCCCACATACTTTTGCTGAGTAGGTGTAAAGCCTTCAGGGCCCTAAGAAGTGTATAAAAACTCAGAGGTTAGAATTTTGTGTGGGGATCTCACTCAGTGGAAGAGTGTCCTGTGATTTGATTAGATGAGACTCTGGGCAGCCATTGTTAAGAGCACCCTGGCTTGAAAACCCAGATATCAGTGTTTTCCTGGTAACTACATACTGAGATGTTGGACAGAAAGCTAGAAGCCTATCTACTGCTTTGTATTATCTAATCTGTTGATATTTTCTTTTTGTAATTTCTGTTTGTATTTGCTCTGAAGTTCAGGGTGATGGCTTTCCACCCTGAACTAAGTGAATAGTATGTGTATGTTTGATTAAAGTAAGATTATTAACCCCTTAAAGTTGCTTTCCTTAAAAAAGCAGATCAAAGAAGCTGTGTTGGCAGAACCTTCTGTGTGCTCTTGTTGTTGGTCTTATGCAGCCACAGTAACTTCTAGCAATATTGTTTTTACATGTGGATGTAGACATGGGTTGTGTGGAAGAAAGAATAGGTATGAGGATAACTCTGATAGGATATATATATGCATATATATGTATATGTATATATATGTATGTATATTCACATGTATGTATATATGTCATGGTTGGAGCTGGTTGACAAGACTGAGATGAGGGGCTTAAGGCACCAGAGCATCCTGGAGGAGAGTTTGGGGCTGAGTGGCAAAATCCTTTTACCTGCGTCAACAATGGTTGCAATGAAATGGGGCAGCCCATCTGCGCAGACGGCAAATGCAGGATTTTTGCGAAAAGGTGGGGCCCACAATAATGGTCCCATTGATATAGTGGTCTAGCAAGTGAGTTTCTATTGTGTGACAGAGATCATTCCACATTTACAAAGCATAGAGACAGCAATCTCTTGACCACCATGGTGTACACCATCCCTCCATGTTAGTACTTGGAAATAAAGCCCCAACTTTTCTCCCTTAAGTGTGTATTTCCTGAGTAGTGTGAGATCTCATCATGAAGGTGGATGGGAAAGAAGGACATAGAATTTCTAGAGGAGAAGGGAACAAGCTTGAATTTATTGAACACAAGGGTGAGAGAGGAGGAGAAGTGAACTACAAACTGTTTTCAATCCGATTGGGTCAACAAGTAAGTCGAAGTGTAGTTTTAGAAATTAAGCTGAAGGTTTGATTATAATTAATTTTCGCTATGTGAACCAACTTTATGTGGAATATTCCTGTAGTTTGCCTTTATGGGATATAGAAAAAAAAATTTGGGAAGTAGGTAATGATAGAATATGGTATATAAGCAATTTATAATAAAGGTAACATGTCTATCCAGGAGAAAAAAATATATATATATAAATGTGTCTAAGATGAATTGAAGATGCCCATTCTTAATTCATGTGTGTTATATATAGTCTTTACCTTCATATGAAAGAGCATTTGAATTGCCAAAATTTTCAACTGACTTTTAAAATGTTGCTATAAGACAGAGAGATTTTTTTAAAAAATTCTATTCTAGTAAAGAAGCTGTTGTAAAAAAAAAAGGCCTTTCTTTAAGGGAAAAGATTAGTTTCACTAAAATCACTTTTTAACTTCTCAGAGGCAGTTAAGCTTGTTTTCTTTCTCATGTTCAATTGCATTCTTCCAATGTTGTTTGATGGTTGTGAATCATGGAACAATATAGTGTTTAAGGAATCAAAACTGATAATTACTCAAATATTAGTGGGGAAATGCACATTGGCCTTTAAGAAGCCATGGCATATTACAAGGAGTTATGAATGAGAAGAAATGTAAAGAATGTCATCAGAGATGTGAGCAAAAATAGACTGGATGGTTACATATAGAGATTGAGGGAAAACAGGCAGATTGGTCACTACACTGGTATTCTTAATGTAAAAAAAATGATCAGCAGCATATTGAAAAGAGCCCTTGTGGTGAAATTATGGGCAGAAATTGTCAAGTGGCATGGGATCAGAAGGCATGAATGGGCTGTGATATGAATTATGCGTACGTCCATATTGATGAGATCACAGATCTTTTGGAGTAATAGAATATTTGAGAGAAGTAGTAGCCCAAAAAATTTCCCCATTGCCTATTAGATCTTTCAAACTGAGGAGACATTTAAAATCCACTTTCTAAAATTGAACTCATTATCTTTCCCCCTAAACCCTCACCTCATCTAAATTTCTCTATTTCTATTGAAATCACTACCATTCTCCCACTGTTTCAGGTTCATAACCTCAGCATTATCCCCTACTGACTCACATTATCTTCATTCCACATGTATAATCAGTTATCAAATCTTACTGCTTCTACCTTGACTTCTCTCATATTCAACCCTTCTCCACTCATAGAACTACCACTTTAGTCACATCCCCATCACCTCTTGCAGAAATTACTACAAAATCATCCTAATAGGCCACACTACATCAATTTTCTCATCATTCTGCTCTATTCTACGACTTCATCTTCTGAATTCCCGATCTCCCCTGCCCATTCTTTCCCACTGCTGATTCTATCCTTCCCTCCCATGTCCATGGTATCCTGTATTTCACTTTTTTGTGCGCATATAAATATGCAGGTATAGCTTGTAAGCATATGTGTGCATATACATATGTATATATTTATATGTATAAACATATACATTATGTACGGATATGTGAATACATATTGTGCACATATGTGTGTATTTAATTTATAATATAAATCATTATAAAGATATGTATCTAATGATATAGTTATATATACACGAATTTATAAAAATATACATATAATAGTTATAGACAACATAATTGCATATCTATGTATAAATGTATGCATGTATACAGACACATATATATCTATATCGTATATACATATGTATGTATGTGTATGTATATGGAGAAAGAGTCTATGGGGAGTGAAGAAAAAGTGTCACAAATCCTTTTTCACTTGTATGACATCTGTTGTCCTTAAGCAGGAGGACTGACTTAGAACTGAGGCAATTTAAATTATTGGCTTAACAAGCTTGGTTACCCAGTTAGCTTTTTAAAAATCTTCATAAAGACACCAAGTAGACAGCTGACACTAGGAGAGGAAGAAGAAGAATCATAGTCTTTAAAAGCAGCCTAGGGCGATGTAGCAAAGATAACAACAATAGCAGTAATAATAATAACAACAAACATTTATATAGCACCTATTATGAGCCAAGAACTGTGTTAAGTGCTTTTGATCCTCACAACGGCCCTGGGAGGTAGGTGCTATGATTATCCTCATTTCACAGATGAGAAAACTGAGGGAAACAGCAGTTAGGTGACTTGTCCAGGGTCACATTGCTTATAAGTGTCTGAGGCTAAATTTGAACTGTTTTTTTTTTTTTTACTCCAAGTTCAGTACTCCATCCTCCACCATATAATATCAATTATGTAGGGACTTTTTACTGTTTTAGAATGATACATTACATGTCTTTGATTGAGCCTTACTAGGTGCAAAGCCCCAGCCCCAAACCCCTATCTACTAGGTGCTTAGCCTATGTTGGCATGAAGCCCTCAGGGTCCTAAGGGGAGTTGCTAAGACCAGAGCCAATAGTATGTGCCTAAGTTCCGGCCACTCAGGTGACATTTGATGATGTCCAAAGACTGCATAAAAAGAGAGTAGAGGCTCTCACTCCTGGAGGCTCAGGACTCTGGGTAGCCATTCTAAGATCCTCCTGGCTCACCTGGATGTTGATGGTTTCTTGATAACTATGAATTGTATTTGTTCTGTTTGTAATGTATGTTTATAACTTGTTTGTATTTGCTCTGAAGTTCAGGGTGCTGGCTTTTTCCCCTGAACTAAGGGAATGATATTTCTATGTTAGATGGAAATAAGATTGTTAACCCCTTAACGTTGCTTTCCTTAGTAAAGCAGATTAAAAGAATCTGTGCTGGCAGCATTCTTGTTGTTGGGATTGTGTTGGTCTTTCATCCCCATGATAGCTGCTTGCCGAATTGTTGCAACACATCACCACCACCCCCCAACCCCACCACCCCTGCCACCAGCTATCCAAGTCATCAATTAGTAATCACAATGGAAATACTACCAGTTGTTCTTAGTATAATTCTACCATTTGCAAAGGACATTGCATGAAAATTGTATTTGATTTAATCAGATTAGAAAAAAAAGCATTGCTAGTTGTATTTAGTCTGTTTTCTCTAAAAGGCAGTGTTGGACTTATATATGTACATCTTATTTTTAAATTTATATATTATATGTAATAGCATTTCTTGTCAGCATTATCTCATTTTTCTATACTGTTACCATAACACAAAAGACAACAAAAACAGGTTTTTGCTTATAAGTATATGAAAATTGAACGTTTACCTATTTGTCCAAATGATGTCATAGGTTTCAATGAATGCTTTCATACATTTCAGACATTGACACTAATGTAGAGTATTTTGTCCTTAATAGCTTAAAATTACACAAAGACTCTTGGAAAACTCTGTATACATGCATGTCTGAATACATGCATACTACATGCACCTATGCCTTTTCAAAAATTGGTTTAAGATGTCAGTTTGAATCTGTTAAAAACCAATTGGCATCTATTCTGAAACATATAAAGTTTGGGACCTGATCTATGATTTCATTGATCTAGAGTAGAGGTACCCACTGGCTGCATGCAGCCTGTGGCTCTCTGGAGTGTTGTGTAGCCTATTTAACAAAGAAAATAAAATATAATAAAACATAGACAAG